>NC_088298.1:6199446-6282803 GCF_032854445.1 Liolophura sinensis | reverse complement strand
TAGAAAAAAGTGTCATCAGCAAATTGCAATTCCAATGCCCACTTCTTAACGTTAGCATATGACAATTTCCTCCCCCCGACCGACTAGTATCAGGGCCCATATTTATCCAGCAACTTAAGGCTGATACCATAATTACAGATCATTAAAAGACAAACCCAGAACAGGAAAAAGTCAAAGAATCAGTGAGCAAATTGTAAACTTACTAGAACAAAGCGTTTTGTTTGTACCTGTGTTTGAATTTTTGACCCAAAGTCTTAAGACTTTTGACAAATACGAGCCCGGGGCCTCCGTGGCTCAGTCGGTTAGCGCGCTAGCGCAGCGTAATGACCCAGGAGCCTCTCACCAATGCGGTCGCTGTGAGTTCTAGTCCAGCTCATGCCGGCTTCCTCTCCGGCCGTAAGTGGGAAGGTCTGTCAGCAACCTGCGGATGGTCGTGGGTTTCCCCCGGGTTGTGCTCGGTTTCCACCCACCATAATGCTGGCCGCCGTCGTATAAGTTAAATATTTTTGAGTACGGCGTAAAACACCAATCAAATAAATAAATAAATCAATACGAGCCCTGGTCTATGTTCTTATTCCATCTCCAATCTATTGCTGCACCCATACTTGTAAATTTACACAATTTGTGAAGTATTCAATGTGGCCAATCTCGGATTTGATTTGATCCGTTCCCCAGCTTACACGACAACCACTCAAACTTCCACCGCCATTACGTGGGTGTTGTGCAATCTGCATGACAAGAAGACCCCCTAGGTTGACGTGGTGCCGTTAGCGGTCTTAGTTTTGTCAGTCTGACCTTCAAACCCGGAAGTGGACTTCAGTCTACCGATTCTCATTTATACAATGCTATGTCAGACTTGCTGATAAGGCCATGGCTTTTAGGCATGGTCATGTTTTCAGACTAGGGTATCGACATGGCGTTCAGTAACATTAACACAGTCTAATCAAAAACAATCTATTTCATCGTCGGATTCTCGAAAGTTACGACCATTTTACTTTCTCGACAATTTGGCAAAATTGCACTTTAAGGTCATTACCCACAACGAATGTATACCCGATGACCCCCCCGCTAAAATTATAGATCGCTGGATGACGGAGAATTCCTAAGGATTCTTTCATTTCTGTTGATATATTTAGCTGCCGAGGTTTTGCTTCGGTCAAAAGAATATTGCATTTACATGTCAAAAAGGTGACAGTTCCTGAGTATAGCGCTGAGCAACAACCAATCTGTCAATCACTTTAAGCAGGGTAAATGAAAATAGACCCTAGTGGGCCTCTCTCCGTGTAATAGTTTACATTACTCTCTGCAGTCGAACTGCACCTGGTCAGTACGGTCGCATATTGAAATCTGCTTAAGTTCATTATCGTACCATCATTTCATTGTAGTATCCCTTGACAATGGTGCGAAATCGAGCAACGGGACTATAACACGAAGCGATGGGTTTATGTCACGAAGCAATGGGTTTATGGCGCGAAGCGATAGGATTTCGGCGCGAAGCGATGACACGATATCCGCCGTAGATGTATCATCGCTTTGTATCTTAGTCTGTTCGCTTTGTACCATCGTGTCTTCGCATAATCGGTCATTCGATAATCAAGTTTTTATTGGTGCATTATTGTATTTTATTTCCCGCTCCCCTTCTGTGTGTCGCTATTTTGTTTGACTGGCTGCACAATAACTTGTAGCTATCTATTCATGAGTATCAAAACCCACTGCACAGCTTGAAGCAATGGATAACGGATAGCTAACTGTAAATATTACCGCAAACGTATTGATGCGAAATCACCCTATTTCAATGATTAGATGTCTTTTTATTCAGCTATACTCGACCATGAATACATTCACTCATTCTTGTTGTAATATTGTTGTAGTTTTATGTCATGTTGCACGAAGAACATATCTACCACGTGTACATGCTCATCTGCATTTAAAAGCCTGCTTTATGTGTATGTTTTGCATTTGAGGACAGGACAAACTAATCGCTTGTGTGACTCCAATCCTCTATATTCCAATCACAGCTGCGACTCGAATTCTCTATATTCCAATCACAGCCCTGACTCCAATCCTCTATATTCAATCACAGCCCTGACTCTAATCCTCTATATTCCAATCACAGCCCTGACTCCAATCCTCTATATTCCAATCACAGCCCTGACTCCAATCCTCTATATTCCAATCACAGCCCTGACTCCAATCCTCTATATTCCAATCACAGCCCTGACTCCAATCCTCTATAAACCATTCATAGCCGGCCTCCACCAACCAACAAATTGATTGTGGGATGTATTACATTGACTGGGGCAATTTTCATTTATCCTTTGCCAGCTGTGACTGTTTATGGCGGTGTAGCAGTAGGCGATCTTCTTCCACTTCATTGGGAATCTATTTATTGGGCACATGGAAATCGTCCAGCAAGGTCAAAGGACTAATGCTCAGCATGGTGTGTAAATGAAACATCACGAAACACAACACTAAATTCTGATTTGTCTAACAAAGCCAATTTTGTATGCGTATGACTTCTGGTGAACTTTCTAACGCTCAGTGTGAGGCGGTTATATGCATATGTGTATCCCATCGTCGTCTTGTACAAATGCTCTGGAAAGTCCAGTCAAGTCAAAGTATGTATACCTGGGGTTTTACGTCGGGCTTAACAAAGGGGTTCTCCAGCCTTCTACAAAGGGGAGTAAATCTTGTAACGCATAAGACAGCAGTGCCCTCGGCGTATATAAATAAACATACCACTGATTTCAATATCAACACCAGTAATCATGAATAATCATAGATAACATTCTTATTCATACACGTGGAAGGCACTGCTGTTTTATGATTTACAAGATTTGTTTCCCTTTATAGAGGGCTGGCGAATGACGACAATGATGACATATGACGACAAGGAGTCATTAGATTAGATACATATATTATGGCTTCTTGTGGCAGGGCGAATCCATGCCGCCAAAGTGTCATGCGAAAACACCAGATATGACACCAACCCAGTCACATTATGATTACCTTGCAACAAGTATAATTTTAATAGTCTAGGTTTGAGCCCGGGCCTCCCGACTACGGAAGGGACCTTCTAACAATTAGGCCACCGAAGCGGCCTTGTCAAAGTGTGTACGCAACAGCTTGTACAGTTTCCCCGTTGACATTTTTCTAGTGCTGAACCAATTGTTTAAGCATACCTTCCGAAACTTTCATGAAAAGAGAGATATGAAATGAAACGGTGATTGATAGAAATCACAAAACCAGTCAAGTTAACAACAGCCGCTTAGGCCAAACTAGTCAAACAGTCAATAAATCAATCAATCAAGCAAGCAATCGATAAATCAATCAATCAATCAATGAAATAAAACAAACAATCACAAAAACATTTTCAAGGAGGCTGAATGACTAATACACTTACCAGAAAAGTGCTCGGGCCTATTTTTTATCTACCGCATGATCAAATTGTGTAGGCCCTACCTGTGTTTTTAAAGGTTTAACATTAATCCGAAATAGGTTTATGTGGTGATTTGAGCAGTGATTTGTGCGGGATTTATGTAGTGATTTGTGTAATGATTTGTGTAATGATTTATGTGGTGGTTGGTGTGGTGATTTGTGTAATGATTTGTGCAGTGATTTGTGTAGTGATTTGTGTAATGATTTATGTGGTGATTTGTGCGGTGATTTGTGCGGTGATTTGTGTAATGATTTGTGCAGTGATTTGTGCAGTGATTTGTGTTGTGGTTTGTGTTGTGGTTTGTGTGGTGATTTGTGTGGTGTTTGTTGGTTTGGTTCTGCTTTGGCAAAGTTCATATTAACCCTTTTACGCCGAGGTGTGGAAAGAAATAAATGTAATATGAAGGGAAACTAAGGCATCACGGTGATCGCTGTTTTTTATTGGCCTATTTATTTAGATTCATCCTAATTTCGTCCCTGATTCCGCGCTAATTTCCTACTTTATATAATCCTTTAGTTTCATGGTGTTTGTGTTTAACAGTCGTTTTGGGAATTCGCCTTCCCATTGTTGACACGGAACACCGATTTTGGTATAGAAGTAGTATACAAATGTATTTCGACGCATAGATTTACATTTACGAACATGGGAGTTCACACATGGGAGTTCACACATGGGAGTTCACACATGGGAGTTCACGCTTGGGAGTTTACACATGGGAGTTCACACATGGGAGTTCACACATGGGAGTTCACGCTTTGGGAGTTCACACGTGGGAGTTCACGCTTGGGAGTTCACACATGGGAGTGCACACATCGGAGTTCACACATCGGAGTTCACGCTTGGGAGTTCACGTTTGGGAGTTCACACATGGGAGTTCACGCTTGGGAGTTCACACATGGGAGTTCACGCTTGGGAGTTCACACATGGGAGTTCACACATGGGAGTTCACGCTTGGGAGTTCACACATGGGAGTTCACACATGGGAGTTCACGCTTGGGAGTTCACGTTTGGGAGTTCACACATGGGAGTTCACGCTTGGGAGTTCACACATGGGAGTTCACGCTTGGGAGTTCACACATGGGAGTTCACACATGGGAGTTCACGCTTGGGAGTTCACACATGGGAGTTCACACATGGGAGTTCACCCTTCGCTTTCTTGAATTTGGCATTAAACAACAATCAATCAATGATTATCACTTAATTACAGATCGAGTAGCCGTCTGAGACATGCTGGGCAGCAGTTTTAACATTTAATGTTATAAACTTGGCTCCAAACATTCCACGGTCAGTAAGCATTGGTTGCTTACTTGGTCTGTGAAAAAGCAGCCATAAAAACCTTGGTATGGGTTGACCGTCGGAGCCTAGACCTTCTTATGTCTGCAGTTGAAAGGGGTTCCAAGCAACGCCAAGCGGGTGTCACTCGGAGCCTCAACACTACCTCTCGACAAGAATGTTAAAGTTTTCATTATTTTCACACTAAGCATACACCATAAATAGCTGACTGGCAGCGAAAAAAGAATTTACATCCTAATATAAACAAATACATCCCCCCCCCTCCCCGAATAATTGGCAATAGGGTTCTCGACTCCAGATTTGTCATGAGTGACCTCACTTTTTGACCAGTTCGACCATTTTTGACCAGTTTGACCATTACTGATTGTATTCAACAGGCCTATGCTCTCTGAGCTTCGCAATGTCTGAGCAGAACTAGTAAGATTATCAGTCAGTGATTCCGAACCGATGTCAGCTTGAAGGTCGTCAACGCTTCTATACATCATAATCACGCATTGCGTTGCTTTCCCAGGAAGGACTCCCAACACATCCGCTTAAAACCAAACTACGCATGAACTTCACTATCTATAATTTAATTCAACTGCAGACCTATGAGACAGTTATTTAGTGCACAAGACATCGCCTTTCTGAAAACACCTGAACTTTCACATGTCAAATGTACACAGATATTCTGTGTAACAACGCATTATTTGCTAAACAACAGACAATTCCGCAGGTAGTACATATACGATTCGCGCCATTTCAGTTTGTTGACTACGAAAAAAAACTACATCGCGTTAGGTGGATTGCTTCGCTGAACCAGTGATTAGAGCACCCTGGAGGTCGAGAGAGCCTGATCGTTGCTTGCTGCTGCCTCATTTGGTGTCATGTTTGGTGTCTTCGGCAGCACTTCTTCGGCATGGGTTCACCCTGCGAAAAGAGGCCACAGTATACGTACGCGTATTCACTAATTATCGTCGTATGACTGGAAAATTGTTGAGTAAGACGTGAAACCCTAACTTTAACAGCTTTTTTCATTATTTATTCATTTGTGAAAGATATTTTCTTGATTCTGCGTCCTTCTAAATAAACTACTGAAATGCTGATTGAAGAACCTGTGTATTCTAGCTTCAAGCTCTCATCCAAACCTCCTTCAACAAGAACTAATCTAGTGACAAAATACATGTGGAAATTCACAACAATTATTAGGCCCATATAATTCAAAGCTTCAAAAAGACAAACTTTGACTAACTTTGTCTCATCCACCAGCTTCATCAAGGGTTAAAAAAAAATAGACGAAAGAGTACATTTGTCAATCAAAAAGCAGCATGTGTTAGATTCGGATCAGTTTAACATTAGTTTATTAGTTTTAAGCCAACGCCTGGGTTAACAAGCCATTAGAAAAATACACGGCTTTGATAAACGTGTAGCTAAAAATCCCAAGGGATGATTACACGCGGCTGCATTTTCAAATCAACTGCGCTATGCTTGGTGCTGCTTTGTACAAAAACGATTAATGAATTTCTCTTATAACTCGCAGCAGCCACGGGATTTTACCGCTCTTCAGTTATGTGAGGGATGAAAATCCTAACAATGCTTCTGTCAAACCGATGAAAATGTTTGCGGACACAAGCGAAAAACGCCTGCACCTTGGGGATAATAAAAAATCACTTACAAACTATATTTACCAGCTGACCGCTGCCATGTAAGAATGTCATTAATAACGACCTCAAGGTAAATCAACATGCCGTACAATTCTCATTAAAACTTATGGCACCTGTATCGGAGGCTTAAACAAGGGTATTCCCAGCCTGGCCTATCTGAGAGAGCAGAGCATGATGCCTAGCAGTACTATGTCTTGCCTTCAAAACGTTGTTATTTTCTTTTTCATTAAATTATGATGCACAAAAAATCGCGGACGTTGGAAATAGACATACATGCGTATCCACCAATGCCTCTTGATGCAGCAGTGCAGAAGTACCTACGCCGTGTTCAAGTCTTAACTGCAAGAAGGCGCTCGGCAGGCACCTCGCTCGAATATTGTCCTCGGCAAAATGAAACTTAACTTATATGGGACAAACAAAATACGTTACCGGTACCAGTGGAGTTGATAGTGTAGTTAATACATGAATTTGAAATAATGCTAAAAGAGTTAAAATCTAAATATGAATTTATATCTGTCTATGTGACGTTTAATGTTTAGGTCGATATTTATAGGTGTTATTTGCGTACGCCCTTCCCACTGTTTCCAGAAACCTTATGGTTGCGTTGTGAAACATAACTCTTTTTTGTATTGCAGATTTTTCTGGCCGGAATTCCATCCTAAGAGTAAGGTTGAAACAACGAACTGAAAAAAATGAAAGTTAGACGCAAAATCGATGGAAATGTGAACACAAGAGAGCTGTAACGGTTCAATAAGCACGCTGTCAACAGCTTCCAGTCTAGTTGTGTGAGACTCACGGGAAGAGAGAGGTCTGTTGGTTATCAGATTGCCTCTCCAAACTCCTAACCTCCGGTATCTCGGTGAATCTCTCAGTTAAACTACATTTAAGAAAGATGTCGGCAAAAGTAGTCGTCAGCAAACATGGAACAGAGTTAAGGGTCACATGATCCTTCTTGTCTACATATTGTCACCAAGTCCCCACGCTACTCAGTTGTTATTTATTTCTTTATTTTTTATTTATTTTTTTTATTTATTTGATTGGTGTTTTACGCTGAATCAAGAATATTTCTCTTATACAACGGCGGCCAGTATTATGGTGGGAGGAAGCCGGGTGTAACCTGGGGGAACCCACAAAATGAGTTGTTGTCCAAACGTAATGTTGGCATTCTTTATGCTGCTGATGGTATCGGTGATTTAACAAATCTGTGAGCACCAAGTGCTCTAAATGTATACATAGTTATGGGAATGAAAAGGGTCATTCCCACCTTACCTGTAAGGGGCACTAAACATTTACAACGACATTTAGACGGCTAGGGATTTCTGATATAACTGTCATATTAGTCCACTTTGTAAAAACATGTCTGCAAAAAATGACAATTTACCACAAAATCGATGGATTGTAAGGAATGGTAATCTGTGACGGTCCAATGGCCTAGCTTCCATGAGCTTACGGTCAGGTCACGTGGAGATTTATCGTGGATTCTGTCTCTTAACTCCTTACTTAAGATCTGGTCGATTCTATTCGCAAGTAATGAAACATAAATTTCCTTTGATTTAACTAATATTTTCAGGCACTCCATCCCATAAATGTAACGGTTTTTCAACTTGCAACGGACAAGCAATCTATCCACACGAGCGAAAAATGAAATTATACCGGCATTAGGGCACACTGAGCCTTCAACGAATGCAATAAATGTCACAGTACTGGCGTTTTATTACAACCCGTAAAGAAAAAAAGATTTATTTATTTGTTTGATGGGTGTTGTACGCCGTTTAAAGAAAAAAGAAAAAACATTCGCTTTTATTCAGCTTATAACACTGTAGAACCATTCGGTATTTAACGTTTCTCTCAATCAAAGGTCGGGAAGGGTAAATTAAAGGGAAGTAAACTTCAGTAAAAAGATCTGAACTCTATCTGACTATTCCTATACTAGTTCTTTTTTTTTTTAGAATGTCCTTTGCTGACACGATTGATATATGAACAATTGCCATCTAAGTGGAAGTTATATACATATTTTGATTGTCGACAACTTCTATACTGACATGGTATATGATTTGAATATTGAGTTTTATTCATTCGCCAAGAACATTCCTTGTGTCTTTCTATCGTGATTGATAACTGTTGACTGTTTCTCTTTGCATAATGCCGTCCTAATTTTGCACTTTAAATACGTCCTTAGTTCTTTGGTGGTTTATGGTGAGCGTTGTTTTGGGAATTTGACTTGCAATTACCTTGGAACGTCTTTATTGGTTGATGTATGGTACAAGAATGTTTTTTTTATGACGTCTGGATTTAAATTGTTTCGTCAAGGCAGGTGTTTGATGTCAGATTTGCTTTATTAATGTGCAGTTCTTTTATAGTTTTGAATGAAAGTTTGTGAACTGTGTGTATGTGATATTACCTTCAGAACCGAACATGGAGGTGTTGATGAAATTGTTCGTCACTGGCGATATCCATTATAGGTATGCTTCACAAAGCCTACTATATATGCATTCAAAACATCTGAATGCATTTGAATTCTCGCAAAAATGTACAAGGTAATCAAAGGTATTTTAGGTAAACCATACGATTATGTTTAGTCTGATTGTATGTATTTATGTGATTTGTGTTATACTCACCTTCCCGTAGTAATATTGCCGCTTTCAAGCCATCAGAGAGTTTTTGTTGACAATTTGTTGTTGTAGACCAGACTTTTAAAAGGAAAGAAGACACTACCATGAAGTACATGTCCGATAAAAAAGACCATTAAATTTTGTGACTCTTTTCTGACCATACTGGAACCAGTTGTGTCACTTGACACACATGGATTGCTATATTTTATCATTCAAAATGCATCTTCATTTAGAGCGTAAATGCATTCGACAAATGGACCCACGAAACGAACCATTTCAAGCCAAAAATATTGCTGCGACGTCATTGATACCCTCTGGGTCCACCATAGAATCTTATGTGTAAATGCATTTTATTCAGTTATAAAGGTTCTAAAAAAATAAATAAAAACTATTTTCCTGGACATTGTTTTAATGGTCTTTCATCTGATTCAATTTTGTGCTTTCTTTGCCTTTAAAGGGAGCCATCATTTAGTAACAACGAGACGAGTGCCTGATAAATTCTGCTTTATTAAATTTATTCATTTAATCAGTCATTAATTCATTATTACCGACAAACAGTCAACATTCATTAAACCTGAACCACATCACATGCAAAAAGGCACAAGATATAACATAATATAATTAAAGAAGTACAGCGGAGTAAAAACAGAGTAAAACAGAGCAGCGAACAGTGTGATAGCTGACAAATGCTCACGCGTCACCAGTGAAACATGGCATCTTGTCAACTTACCTCAGTCAACGTTTCATTCTGTTCACGCAAGTGCATAAAACGCAGCAATTTACACACCACCTAGCGCCATGGTTTAAGTAGAATGAGGTAAAAAAAATGCGGTGATGTTAACTAAAATATATCAGACGTCACTGATCTAGAATTACTTGAAGGGTGCTGTCAGTGTTTTCCTCTATTTCCTACCAAATAAAAGTAGATTTCTTTCCCCTTTATCACTAGGAATAGCACTAAACTTTTCGTGCTGTCATGCCATTTAAGATAAAATAGTCCCGAGATCTCAAAAAACCAAACCACGTTTCAGGAAGATGGTAAAAATAATAAGTTAAAACAGCACATTATTATTCCTAGATATACATAGACAATTTAAGTTGAGTAGCACAAATATTAAAAATTGCAAAGTTTGCAGTTAATGCTACATTTTATGTTTGTCAGAAATGACGTCATTTCTGGGACTTTTCCACACCGAATCTACACCTATAAGTACACTACAGTTCTACACTACAGTAACGGTGGAGAAAACAAATTACATATACTTCAGACGAAAAGAGTGTTTTAAATGTTTTATTCAATATTTTTTTCGATTTTCCTTTAAGGAGAAAAAGACACTAGTGGGTATTTGGGACCACATCTTGGTATATATTTTTTTGCGTAATAATGTCATAAATGACGATGTAACTTATGTTTAATAAATATATTTGCACTAGAATTTGGCCTATTCAGCTAACAAATTTGTTCAACCTTGATTTTGATCACATTCATATTTTTAATACATTCATAAACGTTATTGTAATTCAGATCAAATGCATGTGTTTGGATATAAACAAATTTATATTCACATAAGATTGCGCAAACGCCCCAATCAATGTTTTGCGCAAAAGTCCTAATCAGTGTTTGGCACAAACGTCCCAATCAAGGTTTTGCGCAAACGTCCCAATCAGCGTTTTGCATAAACGTCCCAATCAAGGTTTTGTGCAAACATCCAAATCAGCGTTTTGAGCAAACATCCCAATCAAGGTTTCCACAAACGTCACAATCAAGGTTTTGCGCAAACGCCCCAATCAGTGTTTTGCGCAAACGCCCCAATCAAGGTTTTGCACAAACGTCCCAATCAGCATTTTGATTTACTTATTTATTTATTTATTTATTTATTTATTTATCTATTTATTTATTTATTTATTTATTTATTTCATTGGTGTTTTACGCCGTACTCAAGAATATTTCACGTACACGACGGAGGCTAGCATTATGGTGGGTGGAAACCGGGCAGAGCCCAGGGGAAACCCACGACCATCCGCAGATTACTGACAGACCTTCCCATGTACGGCCGGAGATGAAGCCAGCATGAGCTTCAGCATTTTAAGCAAACGTCCCAATCAGTGTTTTGCGCAAACATCCCAATCAAGGTTTTGCACAAACGTACCAACCAGTGTTTTGCACAAACGTCCCAATCAAGGTTTTGCACAAACGTCCCAATCAACGTTTTGCACAAACATCCCAATGAGGGTTTAGTGCAAATGTCCCAATCAGTGTTTAGCCCAAACGCCCCAATCAGTGTTTTGCACAAACGTCCCAATCAGTGTTTAACCCAAACGTCCCAATCAGTGTTTTGCACAAACGTCCCAATCAGTGTTTTGCGCAAACGTATATCAGTGTTTTGCGCAAACGTCCCAATCAGTGTTTTGCGCAAACGTCCCAATCAATGTTTAGCTCAAACGTCCCAATCAAGGTTTTGGGCTAACGTCCCAATCAGTGTTTTGCACAAACGTCCCAATCAAGGTTTTGGGCAAACGTCCAAATCAAGGTTTTGCACAAACATCCCAATCAGTGTTCTGCACAAACGTCCAAATCAAGGTTTGCACAAACGTCCCAATCAGTCTGCGCAAACGTCCCAATCAGTGGATTGCATAAACGTTCCAATCAAGGTTTTGAGCAAACGTCCCAATCAGTGTTTAGCCCAAACGTCCCAATCAAGATTTTGGCGCAAACGTCCATTCAAGGTTGTGCGCAAACGTCCCAGTTAGTGTTTTGCGCAAACGTCCCAATCAGTGTTTTGTGCAAACGTCCCAATCAGGTTTTTGGGCAAACGTTCAAATCAAGTTTGTGAGCAAACGTCCAAATCAGTGTTTTGCGCAAACGTCCAAATCAGTGTTTTGCGCAAACGTCCCAATCAGCGTTTTGGGCAAACGTCCCAATTAGTGTTTTGGGCCTTCATTGTAATCAAGCCACTTGAACATCTCCAGCATGGGAATTTACAAGTTCCATGTCCGTGACCGGCGTCGAACCAGCACCTTGTTTGTCTTTTGGATGACCACTGGGACTACTGTAAAGTGGGTGAAATATCAGCGCGACGAAATCAATCCATAGGTTATTTTTGCCAGGGTCATTACGTGCAGGGCGGTTTGGCCACGTTACAATTTAACCATTATAGATGGGAATGCACTTAAGCAGTAATTTGTGGAAAGTGGAAGCGATGGGACGAACAGGAAAGACAAAACAAAAATAAAAATAACGGCCACGATGGCTGACTGACGACGTGATGCAGCGAGCGTTGGTGATTTCTTTTGAATGTCACTCTGGAAGGATAAGGTCAAATCCGCTGGTGTTGACGTGAAAAATGTTAGTAATGTGAAGGCTACGGGGAAAACATACGATGGAAGAATCGAATGCTCAGTTGAAGTGACAGGTTGAGTTGATTAGTGTTTGATTTATTCTATCAATTATCCCATGACCAAATGGAGATATAAACTTTCTAAACTGTAACAGAAATGTGTTTAAACACGAAACACTTATTTTTACTGTGTTCCCTATTCATTCTAACTAAAAAAAAGTGATTGTGCCTACGGTCATCAAGTTTTGTAATCCAAGAGTGACAAAATTCTGGAGAAGAGATTTTTTTGTGCCGTTAGCTCTTTTGTCACTGGAAGATCAGAGGCTGGGAACTATATCCGTGATGAAAGGCGGAGCGTAGCGATTCAACCTTCAGCTCAATTTACAAGAGAAAAATTCCGTCTGACCCAGACGCAACCATATCGTATCTACGGCACAGTTTTGTACTTGTCATTACTCTTTTCTTCGGGCTATATCTGGGTTGTCTGTTTTACAAGGACTTTGGCGTTGCTTTGAAATGTTCTTGCTTTGAAATGTTTTCGCGTGGTGGCTTTGACTTTGAAGATTTGCTACACATCTTTATTATTTATGTATTAAGTGAAATGACGGGAATTCCTTCTCCGATAAGAGTGTTATGTCTTACATTTTGATATTTCACGCTCTTACGTTTTATGACGTTCCAATCTGAGTTCAGCAATCACAATACAAGTTTTTTCAAATTTAACATTTCTATACGGCGTCGGGCTGTGTACAAGTCTGTGAAGGCCTACACAGCTATAAACATTGAGCATAAACGTGTTCAAATACACAAACCAAAATATTGTCAAAAGATAGATAATAAATAAAATAGTGCACACAGTGAAGGTTGAAAACCATAAATATTGATCTCGTGAAAGGTGGAAAAACTTCGCGCCATCTACTTGGTACAACGGGCCAAGTACGCGTATTGACCCGCAAACATAAGGCCTGGACAAGCTGACCATTCATATCAGTTACATCAGTTAGGATTTTTTATCAGAAAAATAGACTGCAGTGAATAGGAACAATTATCTTCCTGGAACAAAAGTTTACCTCCAAGTTTTGTGAAGAAGTCGAAGTTATTTATTTCACTACTGTTTTACGCCGTACTCAAGAATATTTCACTTACACGCCGGCGGCCTTCATTATGACACGAGAAAACCGAGCAGAGCCCAGGGAAATTCCATCAGCAGGTTGTGGACAGACCGTCCCACGTATGCCCGGAGAAGCATGAGCTCACAGCGACGGCATTGTTGAAACCTCCTGGGTCAACCATCCATGTCTCGCTGATTCTTCATGGGTTTAAGTCGGGTAGATTTGTTACATGACTTACTCAGGGAAGTGACTTTCTTCATACTGTGTCTAGTTTTTATTCCTCCTCCAAAGTATAGACACTAATACCGTTTTCAAGCATCAGTAAAATGTTCGTGTTGAAGCTGTATTATTTTATTCTCACCCGACGGTCATGCAGAACGTAAACACCACGTGACGTACGTCTGCTGACTCGGTCTGAGCAGAAAGGTTGCTCTATACATTACGGGCTTCCGTAGAATCAGTCAGCCATGACGTGTACTCAGTCAAAAGCGGTCGCGCTGATTCCAGTATCCCATCAGCCTATTTGATTTCAGGGAACCAATGTATCCACGGTCCTGACACACCACACACGCGCACTTCGTAAGCGCCGACAAACAAAGGACGCATCAATCCGGTGCCAAAAGCTCTATAGTCATTTAACATTATACGGGGGTGGTGTGCGTACTTATCTTTTGTGTTACGCTGTATGTAGCATTGGTGATAAATAGGGTGCTTATCTTTTGTCTTTATGCGGGGTGATTAAGTCTTCCAGTCGTCCGGACTCGCGAGGGTGGGCAGTCCATTCAGGGCCATTCAGATCGTCTTATATGAAGGTGTTTGAAGGTCATTAACCAGCTAATCCATTTTGGTCATTTAAGTCGTCTAATATGAAGGTGGACTTGGCCAGTATGAAATATACATTTATACAATATACCCACCTGTGTTCGTGAAATGGCGGTGGAACGATGCCTCGAAAGAAACATTGGTATACCAGCCGTCAACCAAGATGGACGTTCCAGGTCAATAATCTCAAGGCCAATTTCTAAAACGGCATTTAGCGCGAACTATCGAGACTAACCACTGACCTAAACTACAGCATAGAGAGTAAAACCAGAGCAGAGACGACAGTGTTATAGCTGACAAATGGTCACACGTAACAGGTGAAATACAGCCTCTTGTCAATTTACATCAGTCAGGGTTTTGTTCCAACTGTTCATGTAAATGCTGACACAGTAGCAACTAGAACCATGCCTGAACCAGAATTAGGTAAAACAGTAGCAAAGTACACACCCAACTAGAACCATGCCTGCACCAGAATTAGGGACAACAGTAGCAAAGTACACACCCAACTAGAAGCATGCCTGAACCAGAATTAGGTTCAGTCAGTCAGTCAGTCAATCAGTCAGTCAGTCAGTCAGTCAGTCAGTCAGTCAGTCAGTCAGTCAGTCAGTCAGTCAGTCAGTCAGTCCGTCAGCCAGCCAGCCAGCCAGTCAGTCAGTCAGTCAGTCAGTCGGTCGGTCGGTCGGTCGGTCGGTCGGTCGGTCGGTCGGTCGGTCGGTCGGTCGGTCGGTCGGTCGGTCAGTCAGTCAGTCAGTCAGTCCGTCAGTCAGTCAGTCAGTCAGTCAGTCAGTCAGTCAGTCAGTCCGTCCGTCAGCCAGCCAGTCCGTCAGTCAGTCAGTCCGTCCGTCAGCCAGCCAGTCAGTCAGTCAGTCAGCCAGCCAGTCAGTCAGTCAGTCAGTCAGTCAGTCAGTCAGTCAGTCAGTCAGACAGTCAGTCAGCAACCAGGTCAATCAGCCAGTCAGTCAGTTGACCAGTCAGTCAGTCAGACAGCCAGCCAGTCATTCAGTCAGTCAGTCAGTCAATTCTTTCTTGATAACTCCGGTATGCTTGCAAAGTTTTTACATGTTCGTTTTACATGTACAACTTCCACTGAGTTCACGTAACATTCCGATAACGTACTTGGCGTACACGCGGTCTGAGTTCAAGTCTGGCTTTGGACACCTAATTTGTGGATTATCCGATCTCACTGCTTGTGCGACTTTGATGCCAATAAACTGAAGACCACGTGCCTTTGACCAATATGGTGTGCATATCAGATTCACGGTCTAAAGATGTTCTCAAACTGCAAGAATATTGTATGCGAATAGCCCATGAAGAACCCTTGACCAAATAGGATTTGCTTGGCCCATTTTATTTCTATTAGTCAATCGCTGAAACTTGATGCTGAATAAAGTCTTCGATTGTGTACGAATCTCGATGTAACGAGATTGTGAATGATAGAATGCATCATGGTAATCTGTGTATTTATAAATATTGCTTCTGTGAAACTAAAACTGTGCACGCTTCTCTCCTAAAAATAATGATTTAAGTTTAATGGCCGAGAAGGACTTGCTTCTATAAAACTCCCGAGAAAATGAGCATAAAAACTGAAAAAAAGCGAGAGCAACGCAGTCAACTCGCTGTACGGGTCAACAAGTCGTTGGACTATGCCCTTCATGCTGAACGCCAAGCGAGGAGGTTACAACTTCCTCTTTTAAAGTCTTAGGTGTGACGCGACCCAGGATTTATTTATTTATTTATTTTATTGGTGTTTTACGCCGTACTCAAGAATATTTCACTTATACGACGTCGGCCAGCATTGTGGTGGGAGGAAACCGGGAACAACCCGGGAGAAACCCACGACCATCCGCAGGTTGCTGCAGACCTTCCCACTTACGACCAGAGAGGAAGCCAGCATGAGCTAGACTTGAACTCACAGCGACCGCATTGGTGAGAGACTCCTGGGTCATTACACTATGCGACCCAGGATTGAATATATTGATAAGAATATGTATGTATGTATGTATGTATGTATGTATGTATGTATGTATGTATGTATGAATGTATGTACGTATGTGTGTTACACACCTTCATTACCAAACATTGCACACCTTCTAGTCATATTATACTGACAGCGGACCAACCAGTCCTATTTCCATGCTCTTACCTCTCAGTTCTGTGCGCCAAGCTTGGCAGGTATCACTTTTAAAATGTTTGGTATGACCCGACCGGGGTCTCCCGACGGCGAGGCGGACGCTCCAACCACAAGCCACCGACGTGGTCTATATTGATCACATGGCGCGCAATTAGTAATATACATAACGAGCAGATAGAATGACTCACAGTACATCAGGCAGAGCGGTTTTTTTTCAGACTGCCTCGCACATGTCGTACATGTAATTAGCCCAGGGATTATCAGAAAAGTGTCTGGGTATTACGGAGTAATGCCAGAAATGTCCTAAGTGGTTTATAAAAGACAAGCTTTTTATGTCGAACTGATGGAAAAAGTTTTCTTATCTCTTATGAATAAAAGACATAAGATGTAAAAAGGATTACGAAGACATATATGTTTCATCATGGGTGTTGTGGGTCTTTTAAAAGGTCTGGTGCCGGACAAGACATTGGTTGGGTTTATACGTCTCTTATAGACGCCAGCTCTTTTACAAGTCAGAAGATCCATAAACCTCATGCATGAAAAGATCTTGAGTATGGCGTTAAAAGTCAATCAAAAAAATAAACCAACAACATTCCATCTTCTCGGGCCAAAGTGTGACTGGATTCGTACACAATTGTAGCTATCACTAGGCCCGCGAAAATGATAAATCTCAATTACACCACGATCTGTCGAACTGTTTCTGCTGTACGACGCCATTGAGCTCGTAATCGCGTGAAATAACGTGGTTCACGTTATCAGTGAAAGCATATCAGTTAATTAATCCTTGAAAATAACCTAACAAATAGCCCAAACACATATAAAATAGCCCAAAGACATTTAAATATACATTTTTTTTTACTTTTACAAACCCTTTGATTTAAAGTCGCAGATTAAACCGTGATAAGATGGATATGAATACTCGTTCTCACTCTCGTGTACGAGATAGCCCGCTAAGGCTATAATTACTATGATTGGTGGAAAACGAACGAATTGTTCTCTTTCCAATGAGTCTTTTCCGCACATTAATATAAGGATATATATCACGTGTAATGACAGCAGCAGATTTTCGGTACTTGTCTACTAGACTACCCTTTTGGCAATTCGTTTTCACCCCAGTTGCGCCAGCGAGAATTTAGGATTAGGAGTTCCGAGTTCAGATCTCGCAGAGTTACGTTACTAGCGTGGGTTCGCCACTTGTTCGAGTTTTACCATTTCGTTACACAACCCACCTATAATAACCTATTGCTTCAGAGCAATGGACAAATGGAGTATTTTTTGCAGTGCTCCACCATTATCCCACAGGTAACTACTAACCTGTGTATAGCTTTCAGTTGTGCATGTAGATAGTAAAAGAACTTGACAATCGTTGCAGTTCCAAATCCAGAACTGTTTCGAAATATACACAAAGAAAACTTCATATAAAAGAGTGACCCTAGACAGTGTGAATTAGCAAATACAGACGCATCAAACGGTCCAGACATCAAATTTATTAAAGTAAATAAAACAAAGCCGTTTATGATAGTGTATCTTGTTAATATTAACTTCAGAATTTTAGGACAGATTATGAAGAAGACAATGTTTGAATAGTTTAGTTTTTGTGGTTGTTGTTCTGTGTAAAGTAGTATAGCAGGTGCCATGCAGAGGTAGTGGAGTGGTGAGGTTCGGGAACTCTTTTTCTTCATTTGATAAGCTGACCGCTGTCATAAAAGTAAAAATCTAATGTTACTTTCAAAACACGTGCGTTATAAGACTAAATAACCGTACGTCTGCAAAAAAAATGTTTTCAGTCCGGATGCCTTAGGATTTCTTTCCTCAACCCTTAAACGTTAGTTCAGGACAGTCCACGATAGCTTTGCCGCGTGTAGTATTGACGACCTTTCTTCGCACTTCCGATCCACTCTATTTTAGCTGCCTGTATTTCAGTTCGAAATAGGAAAATACTATGCTGATTACTGGAATTATACAAATATTTTCCGAATCCTAACATCAAGTGTCAAAGGGGTTGTAATGGTCGTGAGCCTTACTGAAAAGTAAATTACTAGCTCCGTGACAAGATGGCTTCACGCAGGGGAAATTATCCGGTCAATTCGCTGCCTTTTCGGAAATGAATTACGGTGAGGTAATTTCAGGTCACGTGATAACAATGGCATAACTTGCGTGATTACGGAAATGTCGTCAGTTCAAAGAAATAATTGGCCAATAATGATATCAGCCCAATAACTGACGCTTTTTTTGTTAAGTTCACAGTACAAAAAAAATTCATTACTGAAAGAAGACATGATTCATGCCAGGCCCATTTGCATTGTTTTAAGGTTATTGTACGTTAAATGTGATGACAACACAGCATTTTGGGTAATTTTAGACCAGTTACGTTAAATACATTGCAATTAGCATCCCTGCATTACCTAAATCTGCTTAAGCGATGGATCTAGTTGCCGTGTATCTTCCCAGAACTTAATAATCTACATGAACAGAGTAAAACCTAACACTGAAAGAAGCCGTATTTCAGCGGTTACATGTGACCATTTTGATCACACTGTTATCGATTCTCTGGTTTGACTCTTAAGGATGTAGTCTTTTGTATCAAATAGTTAATATCTGAGGAGAAAAGACAAATTTCATTTTTTACACAGGTTCGTGAACGCATTTTATATGGGTTGAAGAGACCTGAGTGCCTAAATAAAACCAGAGTGCTTAAATAAAACCAGAGTACCTAAGAGACCGGAGTGCCTAAATAACCGGAGTGCCTTAGAAACTGGAGTGCCTACATGAACAACTTAATTAATATTGGCCATCAGCCTTTCGTGCGTTTCGTTCAGCTTCGTGGGTGGTTGCGCAGCCTAACGTTCGTCTAAAAACCACTTGTCTTCCACCAATATAGCATTTCAGACACGAAGCCCAAGGGAAAGTTTGTTAGTAATTTGCCAAAGGTTGGAGGTTTACTCTGGGCACTCCACTTTTCCCTACATCTAAAAATGACCGACATGAAACAAATGTATATATTTTGTTTACTCAATTATTGTTTAAGACCATACCCTAGAGTTTTGTTACTTGTAAGACTCGCAAGTCAAAAAAGCCATACGTTTTTTTAAAAAAAATCGTCCCGTACTTAGAAATAGTGAGCAAATAAAGCAAGGTAGGAGGCGTTTTGCTTAGTGACCAATGCCATCAGCTGGAAATGTTCCTAGCAAAATGAACAATTGGATTTTCTGGCAACTATTTATGGGCTATTTTCATCTAAATTCGCCGAAATAATTCAATACTTTCTTGTAGGTTTCGGATAATTTTGACGCTAAATCTCAAATCCCATGGATTCCTGTTCATTTCCAGCTAATAATGGAATCGCCCCCAAATCTTTAAGTTCTCAAGCATGTCATAGTTTTAGTGTCAAATTTCAGCTCGAACCGTTCTGGGTCTGTACCCCAATCATCACCCTTAACAAGCAAGTTTTCAACGCCAGAGACTCTCAATGACCTGTGGAATACAAGCTCCCGATCGTCCAAATTAACACCAGTTTCTCCTCATGTTATACTGTCACCTAATTAAGCCGATGTAATTAAGTCGGCGTAATTAAGACATTGGCTGTACTGTTGCAGTTGCGCTGACATAATGATCTGTCAGGAATCGATAATGACAGAAGTTTGGATCGTTGCCAAGACTTTAGCGCTGTCACTCATCACCTGGGTCTATTATGCCCCAACGATCATGAAGAAGAAACAATGAGACAAGAAGAGCTACTTACAGTGCTGCGTATCAGAGCTAACAAGTTCAAGACAGATTCACAAGCCGGGTAGAGCGAAGGAAAGAAAGAAACAATATTGAAGGGAATAAACGAATAATTCAACAATTAAGCATTTTGATGGTCGTGGGTTTCCCCCTGGCTGTGCCCGTTTTCCTCCCACCATAACGCTGGACGCCGTCGTATAAGTGAAATATTCTTGGGTACGGCGTAAAACACCAATCAGATGAATAAATAAATAAATTAAGCTTTTGATGGACCATCCCAAATACGATAGACAAAGAAACTGGACTAGAATCCGATTGGACGTTGAAGGTTATGTATCGGCTGAACGACGAAGGCCATGTACCATCTAGATAACGTAGGCGATTTACCGCCTGGACGACAAAGGTCACGTACTATGTGGGCGACGAAGGCGAAAGCTATGTACCAGCTAGACTTCTAAAGCAATGTACCCGCTGAACGACTAAGGCAATATACCCGCTGAACGACTAAGACAATATGCCCGCTGAACGACTAATGCGATGTATCAGCTAGACGACGAAGGCTATGTATCATCTAGACAACGTAGGCGACGTGCTGTCTGGACGGTCAAGGTGATGAATTGGCTGAACGACTAAGGCAATGTACCGGATGAACGACTAAGGCAATGTACAAGCTAGACTACGAAGGCTGCGTTCTATGTGGACACAGACCCCCATTACAACTTCCGTTTTTCAGTAGGGACGATTGTAGTTCTGTGTATTTTAGGGTGTAAAGTCTTTTTTTGCTGCCAGCCTGCCGTTTTTGGTGTACAAGTGCATGCTTGGTATCAAAATGATGGAAATTGTCTAAGCTTTGGGCAGGTATGAGTTTTAATGGTGAAAGTTTGAAATTCTGGGCGAGAGGACACAAGGAGACAGGTGGTGATGAGGCTGCGAGAGACGTCCCCTTGGCGTTGCTAGGCACCCCTCCCAGCTGCCGGCATGTAAAGGTCCAGATTTTGACGGTCAACCTATGTCAAGATTTTTACAGCTTCTTTCTCTCAGGCTGGGCCAGGTATGCACCAAAGCTTATTGGCCTCGGAATGTTTGGGACTGAGCTACAGCGCTAAACGTTAACATTGTCGCTTATGGAAAACTAATGGGGGTCTGTGGCCATGTAGACGACGAAGGCAATGCTCGGACCGGACAACGCAGGTGACACACCGGCTGAACGATTAAAGCCGTGTTCCTGCTGGTTAAGCTGACGTACCCTCTTGACTACGGACTACGGCACGCCCTTTCCTCCACCTATTAAACCTATCACCAACATATAAGCGAAAAATGCTTGAAGTGAAAAAACAATCAATCAATCAAGCGTATAGGCTGAGCGACCCAACGTGAATCTTGGTCGTTAAGTTGAAATTAATGTTAAGGATGGAGACCACATTGGTACAAAATGATCCAGCCGTTGACAGGTTGACAGAAAACGGCGCGGTGGAATGATTCATAGGAAAGCAATGTGCTCTCTTTTTAACTTCAAATCTGTGGTAATTTGGCAAAACTCTCGAACGTGTAAAGTAAAGCCTGTAGTTGTAGTGGGAAGGCACAGATTTGTGGGCTGTATGTTCCGTGAATGTCACTCTGACCCATCAAACATATGTCCTAAATTAAGGCGCTAAGACAAACACACAGGTAATATTCACCACTAACGTAATTTATTTATTTATTTATTAGATTAGTGTTTTACGCAGTACTCAAGAATATTTCATTTATATTACGGCTGCCAACATCATGGTTGTAGGAAAGCCGACAGAGCCCAGGGGAAACTCACCACCATCCGCCGGTCGCTTGCAGATTTTCCCGCGTACACCCTGAGAGGAAGCCAGTATGAGCTTGAACTCACAGCGACCGCATTGGTGAGAGGCTCCTGGGTCACTGCTCCGCGCTGGAACGCTGACAACCAGTAATGTAATAACTTTCAGCGTAAGGCTGTAGAGGTATATTCTGCATTATACTTATTCTTGAGTACAGCGTAAAACTCCATTTAAATAAATAAATCAAATCAAATGTGCTTTCTTTCACACACCTCTTATAAATTCGCTTCTCACAACACAGTAGGGGAACGTGTTACATGAGCCACTGATTTAAAGAATTCAGAATTACAAACAAAGCACAGTTCTTTGCCATTGAACTTTTGCTAAGTTGCACATAACATCACAGTAATTTTTTTATCTAATTCTGCATAAGCCATGGTTCTAGGGGACGTGTAATTTGCTACTATTCAAGCATTTACATGAACAGAATAAAACCTTCACTGAGATAACTTGACAAGAGGCCGAATTTCACGGGTTACGTGTGACCATTGCTCAGATATCATACTGTCGTCGCTCCTCTGGTTTTACTCTCTATGCTGTAGCCACATTTCACCGGTTACGTGTGACCATTGCTCAGATATCACACTGTCGTCGCTGCTCTGTGTAGTAGCCACATTTCACCGGTTACGTGCTACCACTGCTCAGATATCACACTATCGTCGCTCATCTAGTTTTACTCTCTATGCTGTAGTTGCATTTCACCGGTTACGCGTGACCACTGCTCAGCTATCACGTTGTCGTCGCTGCTCTGGGGTTTCTTCTCAATGCCGTAAACTTTGCCGTTAAGTTGTATTCATTTAGCCAAATGTCATTTACACAGACTGTGCCTAAACAAAAGACACGTTTCAGAAACCCATTTTTAATCTTAAAAAATATATTTGAAGCTGGATGTTCAAACTTGGTTGAAAATGTATTACGACAGCACAGAATTATCGATCAAAATTTCATCATCTTAATGCCTATATTTAGGAATTAAATTTATTGCAATACAGATTCACCATGAACGATGAAAACTGAGAGATGAAAATATCGGGGTTTGCACCTTTTCAACAGACAATTTATATCCATAACTGCCAATATTCACTGGACAAGGAGGACGCTCCTTGGATACTTGGCAATATATCTCAAAAGCTTGTATATCATTTTCGCTTCGAATACCATTGGTGCGTAATTTGATCATATTTTAAAAACATGTTGGGATTTTTATTTGATTGTCGTTTGGCTAGCCCATGTAATCCATCGAGGAATTTTCCCATGTAGAGATAAGCTTGCACACAGCCTTGTGGGAAGACAAGTGGTCTTCAGTGAATGTACACATGATCGTGTTGTCGACTGATTATTGCCACTAAAACTCCAAAAACAATGGGCGCCATGGAACCCAAAACTTACATTTTCAATGCCGAGATGGAACCGACATTTTGTGTGTTCTAGTCATGAAAGACTACATTGTAGTATTTCTAGTAATTACTGTATATGTTTTACACATATTGTGTAGGGGCCTCCGTGGCTCAGTCGGTTAAAGCGCTAGCGCAGCGTAATGACCCAGGAGTCTCTCACCAATGCGGTCGCTGTGAGTTCAAGTCCAGCTCATGCTGGCTTCCTCTCCGGCCGTACGTGAGAAGGTCTGTCAGCAACCTGCGGATGATCGTGGGTTTCCCCCGGGCTCTGCCCGGTTTCCACCCACCATAATGCTGGCCGCCGTCGTATAAGTGAAATATTCTTGAGTACGGCGTAAAACACCAATCAAAAAAAAAAAAAAATCATATTGTGTAAATGTTTACCTTTTTTTACAGTAAACATTCCACATTTATAAGATGTACTGAGGTATTTTTATTTGAAATAGTAGTTTTTTTACATTGCGACAGTAACACTCAGTAAACATGTACATGTTCAGGTACGGGTATATCCCACTCTCCACCCAACATCGCGACAGTAACAGTCAGTAAACATGCACATGTTCAGGTACGGGGAAAACCCACTCTCCAGCCTACACCGCGACTGTCAGTAAACACGTACAAGTTCAGGTACAGGTATATCCCACTCTCCACCCAACATCGGGACAGTGACAGTCAGTAAGCATGTACATATTCAGGTACGGGGAAAACCCACTCTCCACCCAACATCGCGACTGTAACAGTCAGTAAACATGTACATGTTCAGGTACAGGTATATCCCACTCTCCACCCAACATCGCGACAATAACAGTCAGTAAACATGTACATGTTCAGGTACAGGGAAAACCCACTCTCCACCCAACATCGTGACTGTAACAGTCAGGAAGCATGTACATGTTCAGGTACAGTTATATCCCACTCTCCACCCAACATCGTGACAATCAGTAAACATGTACATGTTCAGGTACGGGGAAAACCCACTCTCCACCCAACATGGCGATAATAACAGTCAGTAAACATGTACATGTTCAGGTACAGGGAAAACCCACTCTCCACCCAACATCGCGACTGTAACAGTCAGGAAGCATGTACATGTTCAGGTACAGGTATATCCCACTCTCCACCCAACATCGTGACAATCAGTAAACATGTACATGTTCAGTACGGGGAAAACCCACTCTCCACCCAACATGGCGATAATAACAGTCAGTAAACATGTACATGTTCAGGTACAGGGAAAACCCACTCTCCACCCAACATCGTGACTGTAACAGTCAGGAAGCATGTACATGTTCAGGTACAGTTATATCCCACTCTCCACCCAACATCGTGACAATCAGTAAACATGTACATGTTCAGGTACGGGTATATCCCACTCTCCACCCAACATCGCGACAGTAACAGTCAGTAAACATGCACATGTTCAGGTACAGGGAAAACCCACTCTCCACCCAACATCGCGACAATAACAGTCAGTAAACATGTACATGTTCAGGTACAGGGAAAACCCACTCTCCACCCAACATCGTGACTGTAACAGTCAGGAAGCATGTACATGTTCAGGTACAGTTATATCCCACTCTCCACCCAACATCGTGACAATCAGTAAACATGTACATGTTCAGTACGGGGAAAACCCACTCTCCACCCAACATGGCGATAATAACAGTCAGTAAACATGTACATGTTCAGGTACGGGGAAAACCCACTCTCCACCCAACATCGCGACTGTAACAGTCAGGAAGCACGTACATGTTCAGGTACAGGTATATCCCACTCTCCACAGACATCGCGACTGTAACAGTCAGTAAACATGTACATGTTCAGGTACGGGTATATCTCATTCTCCACCCAAATAGCTGAACGTTTACTTTTGTTCATGTATACGACGCTTCCTTTTTTTGAATTATGTATATTAAATCACTACTTACCTAAAGCAAATAGGCCTATAGGCCTATTACAGCACGCATGAATGAAGATTACAACTCTAGGCTGTATTATTTTGAGTACATGTTTCAGTAAAGGTTTACCCATGACCGATACAAGTTTACCAAGATAAATAATAACCTTTACATTACAAAAATAAGCGTATACTTTTATGTGAAGTGAAACTTTACTGAATCGAATGCAGCCCTGCTTCACCTTTTTCAGTAAACGTTTAGGGGAAAATTTTAACAGTGTAATGATGAAAGACTAGCGTCGTAAGAACCTGGCTTCGGCCCGCGTTCTCCTCTGCAGATTTCTACGTTCTTCTTAAAAAGAAATAACAACATATTATCTATCCATACAGCCACACGTTGGTCGTCAACTGTCAATTGTCACCAAGTTCCCACAAGCAATGAGAGCCGAGGAATCTATTAATTCCTGGCTAAGGCTCAGATAAATTTATGTGTGTGTACGCTGTAAAGTGAAATGTATTTCTTCCACATCTCTTCCACATATGATATGCACAGCATATTGGTGGAAGACATGTGGTCTTCAACGAGAGTGCAAGCTGCCACAGGAGCGTCGTCCACTGGCCACCGTCATCAATATCCCAAGTCCAGAGAGGGGGCGGCAATGTACAAATTCGAGCACTGGTTTTGAATCCACACCTCGTATGATTAACCCAGTGGCACAGACAACAATCCAAGAGTAATCTTTCATCGATTTGGGCATTGAACATTTCTTCTTTTAATAATGTAATTTTGATGTCTTCTTTCATATGTACTATGTACGGCTTGGAGAACCGGCCATAAAATCGTCTCGTGGCTTTGTGAGAATAGATGAATGATTATGGCTTTACGTCACGTTCCCAGTATTTCGGAGATATCATTTATCTTATCTTTGAAAGGTGAAACTCCTGTATTTACACGTGATGCTGCCGTGTGAACTGTTGATGTTGACTTTCAAATCATTCGTTTCATTTGTAGATGTTATGATTATGTAGTCATTAGTAGATGACTTGGGAAACAATACACCAGGGATGTAGTTATATTTCCGGATAAAAGCTAATCTAAAGGCCTAACCTGATCAATGAAATCGGTATATTAATCGAGCACTCGAAGAAAGCGATGTAGCGAGCGATAGGTGAAAGCGATATAACAAGCGGTCGATGAAAACGGTGTACCGCCCGATCGACTGCACAAATTCCGATCCCCAAGACACACCGTCGAGTTTAACTAATTTACCCGCTAGCCCCTGAAGACTCTCCTTATTTCATTTGCAGCTGGTCAAATCTGACTCAGTCCAACAGCAGTAAAAACAATTCACGAGCCTTTAGAATGATCGTTTTAAATATCAAGCGACCAATTTGTAAGTCATGATCGAGGGCCCATTGAAAAACAAATCGCCAAATTCCACACGTTCTGCTCGCCAGTTAATGCTGTTGATTCGTATCAATGGAATTTGGGCTCAAAAAATTGTATTTATTGACCGTTTGACCTCGTGAAACAGCTGGCAGGAATGAAGTCAAATTTGACTACGTTTTCTTCCTACGGTGCATGCATTTGATTTCAGCCTTATCTATGCGTCGAAACAGGGAGTCCTATACCAGCAGTCAACCAATAAGGACGTTCAAGGTCAGTAATCGAAAGGACAGATTGACCCAGGGCCGGCAAGCTAAACACGTGAGGACAGGCTCCAGTGCCGGCAAGCTAAACACATGATTTATTTATTTATTTATTTATTTGATTGGCATTTTACGCCGTGCTCAAGAATATGCGCGCTTACCAACTGAGCCACGGAGGCCCCCTAAAGACGTGAGGACAGGCTCCAGTGCCGGCGAGCTAAACACGTGAGGACAGGGTCCTCGAAAAAGAGACATGAGGGCACCCAGCCATCCACGAAAAATCTGAAATAAAAAACTTTGCAACACACTGAAATAAAAGTTTTGTTTTTAAACACATTTCTGTTACAATTTGGAAAGGCGTTTAGTACGTAAAGAGATGTGTTTATTATAGCAAACTTGTTAAATGGTTGGGTTTTGAATAAACACAAATAGTCCAGTAAGCATGACTGTGAGTACAATAATAACACATAATTTATGAATAAACACCAGGACGTTTTTCCAAATTGTGACGGAGGTGTGTTTCAAAACGAAACACTTATTGTTAGTGTGAAAATGTGTGTGAAAATATTTCTTCAAAATAGAGGATTCTAAATCGATATTATAATATTATAAATTAAAAATATATAAATCTAGCAGTAAAACCGGAGCGGCGACAATGGTTTGATAGTGAAGAAATTGTTACACGTAACAGGTGAAATCCGGTATCTTGTCAGTTTTCCTCAGATAGGGTGCGTGAACGATGCGTGTTTTGTCAATATACTACTACGTGTATATGAAATTTATATATTCTATAAATAACAGAAGTTTATTGTTGTTCGACGACCCACTTCTTTATTTATTAATACATCCAGATAACAGATATCCAAAAGCAAACATTGTCATATCAACCAAAAAGACCTTCGCCCTAGAACTGGTTTAGTAGATGTTCGTATACCAGCCGTCAATCAAAATGGACGTTCCGGGTCAATAATCCCAACGCCAGTTCCCAAAACAACGTTTAGTACAAACAACCAGCTCTAAAGCATCTACTGATACATAGAATAGTTATAAGGAGCACACTGTTGTCTGTTACCTTACAGTGTGATGAAATCGTAATAAAACCCAGTAACGTGGCAGTTATAACATTGCTGGACTTAGTGAGTTCCTTCTAAGTCTTTGTTTGGAAACATTTACATTGAAGCTCTGGGCCCGTATTTATCAAGCAACTTAAGACTTATGTCATAAATTACATGTCCTTAAAAAACTCAGAAGTGGAAAGAACCCAAACTGTGGTTAGTTTATTGTGCTGCAGTAAAGAATGAGTGTACCAATTTTGAACTTTCTACAGCAGAGCAGTTTATTTGTAGCTCTGGTTGACTTTTTAACTTAAGTTTTAACACGTTTGATAAATACGGGCCGTTGTCTATCCTAGGCGTGGGAATTTTTCCACTCTACAGAAAATAAGAGTAGCTGGTCTGGGGCAGTTTTAAGACTCCTCCGCTTTCATTTTGTCTAACTAGAAGTTGTTGTCAACCGACTCATTAAGACCGACACCGAACCCTACTTCCAATGTTATCATCGATTTTGTGCCAAACTGCTTTTCTTTTCGCTTTTCCAGGAACTGAGCCCTCCATACTCTTCGCTGAAAACCCCGAAAATAGACTAGCTGAGGCTAGTTTTTCCTTTTAAGCATCATCCAAACTCACTTATGAGGCTATTGCTTTGTACTTTTCAACGTTAATAAGTATCTTATAACGTTAATATGAAAAATATGGCTGAACCGACAAGTGCGTTAAATCTTTCAAAACAAGTAGCAAGCACTATGCCTGCTTGCTTTCCATCAGGTCAGTTCTAAATGTTATTTCTGGTGTATTCCGATAGCATGCATTGCTGGGTTTCCCTCGATCTGACTTATAAAGCTAATTTAATTCAAAGAATGAATGAATGAATGAATGGATGAATGGATGAATGAATAAATGAATGGACAAATGAATGAATGGATAGATGGATGAATGATGTTTATCGCCGTACTTAACATTTTTTCAATCTATTTATTTTATTTTTTGATTGGTGTTTTACGCCGCACTCAAGAATATTTCACTTATACGACGACCGGCAACATTATGGCGGGAGGAAACCGGAAACCCACCACCATTCGCAGGTTGCTGGCTGACCTTCCCATGTATGGCCGGAGAGGAAGCCAGCATGAGCATGTCAGTCTAGGAGACGAGGAGGTGTTTGTTTAAAATAGTGACCGATTTGAACCGAACGTTAAACCCACGTATTCTTAACTATGATTCACATCAAGACATTACCACTGTTTACTGTGACAGGAAGATCAACCCCTAATCAACCAGACATTCGATCTGAGAAGACTGATTCCGGCGGTAGTTGTCACGTGACTGACAGGTCAGGTGAACAGCACTGAATTATTCAAACCTTAAGCTTTTACATCAAGAAGCGCAACTGTCTGTAAATATATGTTAAGCCTTTTTCTATTTCCTTCGTCTTCGTGCTGTTTTCTTTTTACACGGCTTTCCTGACACATGACTGAGAGCCGTACTTCACTGGTTGTGGGTGACAAATTGTCAGCTGTCAGGGTGGTTCCTGTGTAACTGTTGTTGTGATACCGTTAACTGTGTAAGTCATACGACAGGGTATAACTTGATGTTTCGATATAAACCGGTGGTTGACGACGTTGAAGTTCTAGTTTAAGACACTGACATGACTGAAGAGACTTTATGTTCTGAGTTTTATAGCGAAGAATTTTGTGTTAGCACCAAACTTGACTGATTTTTAATTTATTTGCTTAGTCTTAAATGGTGGGTTTCCCCCATGCTCTACCATGTTTCCTCCCACCATAATGCTGTCCGCCGTCATATAAATGAAATATTCTTGATTGCGGCGTAAAACGACAATCAAAAAAATAAAACAATAAATGTATGGGCGGTAGTGCATTGTTCGGACTAATCTCCCGCACTACGTCAGATATACCTCACACACCTCCTGACATGAAGCTGCAGCCGACAGAGCCAACAATCCTCAGATGTCCTAAAGGGCCTGGTGACAGGACATGAAGCTGCAGCCGACAGAGCCAACAATCCTCAGATGTCCAAAAGGGCCTGGTGACAGGACATAAATCTGCAGCCGACCGAGCGAACCATCCTCAGATGTCCAAAAGGGCATGGTAACATGACATGAAGATGGAGCCGACCGAGCAAACCATCCTCAGATGTCCAAAAGGGCCTGGTGACAGAACATGAAGCTGCGGCCGACAAAACGAACCATCCTCAGATGTCCAACAGGGTCTGGTGACAGCAAATTAGTTTCTAGCACAAATACTTCCCACGAACACTACACAAGTATGTATAATTTGTAACAGTCTATGTCCATATAGATATTGTATGGTGTAATAGTAATATCCACGTTCGATTGTTAAATTTGCTTTCAGCAGAAATTGGAACGGACCACGGTCTAGTGGCTCAAGGCACTTATCTTTCAATCGCTAGGACACAAAAGTCGCGGAGTTCAAACCCGGCCGTTGACAGGGAATTCGTAGATTTCCCCGCTCTCACTGCATGTGTGTGTGTATGTGTGATCTACTGCAGCTACCAGTAAACGTTCACCAATGCTGGAACGGCCGTTTCCGCAGTCTAACCTTCTGCAAGACCATTTGTCCATTAATATGATATATTTATTTGTACAATACACGTGGAAAACTTCTGTAACTTGCCCAGGGTCGCCGGGCTGCTCTCCACTGCCTATAAACTGACCGCCATCGTATAAATGAAAATTTCTCGACTATGGCGATGGGTAACAACTAAATAAATAAATAAATTTTGAATGGAAATCAAATTACTATGGTGGTCCATTCGCGACGAATGCCATTTCCCTTGACGTTTCGTTTAATCCCCATGGCTCTCTTGATACAAAGTCTCTACATCTTAAAGAGAAACACGGCCATGGTTACTTTTAACACTGCAAACCATGGTTCCATTCAATACAGTTTGAAAACATGAGAACGTAAAACAAAAATTCGACAGACCCTGACCTAACTACGCCTTTATAATCACACACTTCAGGCCAGATATAGACCTCCATGTCACGTGTTATCATAAACTCCCTCGCACTGTCCGAATTCTTGATGACTCGTCAAAAAAATCCCCTTCCACTAATTGCCCGGATGTCAAGATAGAATTCTAATCCCACATTCGTTTTTATTTTTCTTGCGCAAAACTTTTAATGATCACTGGGATTTGTTTTAACTCACTCAGTAAGAGAAAGCGGTTGTGGTAAATAACTTTTGTCCAATTCTCCATTTCCCACAAGGAGAATGCCACGTGTTGTTCGTTAGGGTTTTTGTACACAAAGGCCGTTGGCAACATTCCAGTCCAAGAGAAATTAGCCGACATTGCGAGTATTGACCCAGAACATCCATTTTGGTTGACGGCTGGTACGCGAATGTTTGTTTCCACGCTTAGAATCAGTGCAATGATCAAAACCATCCAGCGTTCAGAAGACTACTACTAGTTTGTGCTGGTCATGATGGTTTCTTTTCATAAAGCAGATGCAATTCTATATGTCTGACACGGCTCATGAAGATTTGACCTGATACTGGTGAATATAGGATAGCAATGTGCCAAATGTAATTTGTCTTCCCTCGAGAAAATTGACTGTTTTACACGACAGATAGCTAAATAGATTTTAATAAACTCCCAAAAGGATTGAAATGATGTTATTATATAAAACAGTGAACAAATTTGGCCTTGCCATTATTGAACTTGAACATTCATCCATCTTGACTGCAGGTATACGACATATAGGTCTGTTTCTACACATAGATTTGTATATGTTAATCAGAGATCGATTGCATGAAACTTTGGAAAGAAAGGTAATCACATCTGGCCTCATTCCTGCCTGCTGTTTGAATGGTCAAATGGTCAATAAATACAATTTCTCATTTATTTGTCTCTTATCTATGTCTCGACGTATAGATGTAGTTTACGGGTAATGGAACATAGCTCCAGAATAACCTGAAATACAGAGATTTCGATGACGTCTATACGGTTTTGGTATGAATCAGTCCCATCAATGACCCGGTACATATCAAAATCCCAAACACCAACCCAAACCAATCATTGACGGATCCCCATCATAGGCTTAGAAATGTCGAGCAAAGAAGATCCACGGGTTATATGTGATCAAATGCCAAGTATTACAATAGCGCAGCTTGCTTTGTTTCAATTCGCGTCTCCTTTTTGGTTTTGTGTATTTTAGGATCAAACGAAAATGAATGAATGAAGGAAATTTGACACACCATCAAGATTTTAGCCATACTGTAGCGATTGATTATTTTATTTATTTGATTGGTGTTTCACACCGTACTCAAGAATATTTCACTTGTACGACGACGGCCAGCGTTATGGTGAGAGGGAGCCTGGCAGAGCAGGTTCGATTGATTAGAAGAAGCATGCAATCGCTTTTTATAAATTCTCTAAAATAAAAAAGAAAAAAGTTTGCTATACCGCGAAGCCTGTATATCAGTTAGCCTTTTTCTGTAGACGTTTCTTCTTAAATGAGAATTATCAATGGCTCGGAGTTTAGGAGCAGCACGTTTGTCCCCGATATGTCACTCTGCCAATCCACCCACTTCCAGTCGTAGTCATGCAAGCCGACGACAGCTGGCTCATTGGGACTGACACGAATTCCCGGTCTTAACATTCCCATCGATTTTTCCAAACTCCCTTTTTTCTAGGTTTAGACACTCTTACATTAGATTTACATAAAAACACAGAAACTAACTGAAACGCAAACAGGCATGTGTTTTTCTACCAAGCTCTGTGAAATATTAACACATGAGGCCTTTGGCCGCTTTGGTGGTCAGAGTGTCCACCTCGAAGTCGGGAGAACCTGGGATCAAACCCAAAGACGATAAAAAAGACACTAAAAATGGCAATTGCGGCTACCTCGCTTGGCGCTCAGCACAGTGACTGGTTGGACCAGTGTCAGTATAATAAGCCTGAGTGGGATATCATGTCTTGTCTTGTCTTCAGTGGCGGCAGCACATTGGCGGCATGGACCCACCAGGTCCATGTTCTCCAAGGTTGTTTTTTTTCATTTTTGCCCTGACTTTGTCTATTTACTAAGTAAGTGAAACTGCGACTAATTAACTATAACGTATGTGATATTTCAAGGTAACTGATTAACCTAATAAGTTAATTAAGGATTAAGATACAATAATATCGATAATGTATCTGACATTAAGTTAAAAGGCAATCCTCTATATTTCTGTCATGTTGCTGAACCGAGATATCCCAGTTTAAAGTAAGTAAAACAGGGTACATTGAGTAAATCGAATGGACTGCTATGTTAACAATTTTAACCAATCATGCCGGAGTTATTTCTGTAACCCGAGAATGCGGCTGTTTCCGCCGGCGTCTCCCCATCGCTGTTTTCGATTTTAATCATAATAGCTTATGGTACGGTTTACGCGACATTTTGTTTCCGCTTTTTCTGATATGGTATATCTCATGGCTTTTCACGAATTGAGTTGCAAAACTATCCGTTCAAATCTTGTGTCTGTTTCAGTCTCTTTTCGGAAATAACTCAGGTTACATTGGTTTTGTCTTTTCTTACAAAGAAAAAGATAACAAAAAGAATTTCCCTTATGTGAACTATTTCAATTAAAAGCATATTGTTTGCCGTAAAAAAGTCTGACACAATTATTTCTCAAAACAACTCCGTGCATACAGACACGCAAAAGGCATTCATCGATGGCCATATTGATTCTAACCCTCAAATGCGACACTCGTATACCACTAGTAGACCATTAAGTGACGTTCCACGCCAGTGATCGCAAGATGTCTTAATTTTGGAAAATCATAGTGCCTTCATTTATAATTGTTTGTACGACGGTTGTCTCAAATTATGGAATAATTGAATTTCCCCCAGGACACTGGAGAATTCCAATCCATGGGCAATAACTCCTATCCACAATGGCTGTTGCCATATCACTCAAAGACGCCAAAAGTTTAAATGCTTATATTTCCCTTGTGATTTACGTCCGTATGAAATTGTAAGTAAGATCCTCATTTTATGTACGTGGATTTAGATACTTGCACAATTTCAATTCTCGTAGGGGTCAGGCTCGGACAGGAATCTTCCAGAGGAAAGTTCCATTGAATCTCGGAGCCTTGGTAACAATATAATTAAAGGCGTACAGCAAGACAGTAAAACCACAGCAACGAAGACAGTGTGATAGACGTACAGCATAGAGAGTAAAACCAGAGCAGAGATGACAGTGTGATAGACGTACAGCATAGAGAGTAAAACCAGAGCAGCGATGACAGTGTGATAGACATACAGCACAGGCAGTAAAACCACAGCACCGATGACAGTGTGATAGACGTACAGCATAGACAGTAAAACTAGAGCAGCGACGACAGTGTGATAGACGTACAGCATAGAGAGTAAAACCAGAGTAACGACGACAGTGTGATAGACGTACAGCATAGACAGTAAAACCACAGCAGCGATGACAGTGTGATAGACGTACAGCATAGAGAGTAAAACCACAGCAGCGATGACAGTGTGATAGACGTACAGCATAGAGAGTAAAACCACAGCAGCGATGACAGTGTGATAGACGTACAGCATAGAGAGTAAAAACCAGAGCAGCGACATTGTGATAGACGTACAACATAGAGAGTAAAACCACAGCAGCGATGACATTGTGATAAACGTACAGCATAGACAGTAAAACCAGAGCAGCGATGACAGTGTGATAGACATACAGCATAGAGAGTAAAATCACAGCAGCGATGACAGTGTGATAGACGTACAGCATAGACAGTAAAACCACAGCAGCGATGACATTGTGATAGACGTACAGCATAGAGAGTAAAATCAGAGCAGAGATGGCAGTGTGACAGACGTACAGCATAGAGAGTAAAATCACAGCAGCGATGACAGTGTGATAGACGTACAGCATAGAGAGTAAAACCACAGCAGCGATGACATTGTGATAGACGTACAGCATAGAGAGTAAAACCAGAGCAGAGATGGCAGTGTGACAGACGTACAGCATAGAGAGTAGAACCACAGCAGCGATGACAGTGTGATAGCTGGCAAATGGTCACACGTAACCGGTGAAATATGGTTTCCGCAGTCAGGGTTTTATTCTGTTTATGTAAACACATAAGTGGTAACATTTACATGCCCCTTTGAACCATGGTTTAAGCAGAATTAGGTGAAAGAAATGTCAATTACAATTTTTAGACGTCAATGGCCTAGAATACTTGTGACAACGTAGTCTTACGTGGCCTTCATTTGAGACCACTTATTTTGCAGACACATGCATATGTCACATGTGGGAGAAACAGCCAGGAACTTGTTACAGGGTAGTGGTAATTTACTCACGTGTGTGAACGTGGCTAGAAGTTCACAGTTAACAGTTGACAGTTCGGTTTCAACTACCCGTAATATTGGCCGCCGTCGTATCAGTGAAAAATTCTTGGGTTTTGGCCTAACACAATTATTGTACCAAGAAAAAAATACCAAATGTGTGTAAATTTTATACCTTTTGCATAATTCAGTTGCCTGAAAGGGAAATTTATCCTTGTCCTAAATTTGGCATGCCTGAAGATCATTGGTCAATCCGTGCAACGCTCCCGTTTTATTTAAGCCGTTACATCAAATCGTAAGTATCAGTGTGGAAACGCCACTAAATGGTCATGAGTGATTGCCTAGGGGGATACGTTCGTTTATGAATATGCAGAAGCTGCTGACGGTGCCTGTGTCTACCCTGATAAGAAAGAATAACAACATCTGGATAAAACATTAACGGGCCAATTGTCATATTTCATTTCTCACACAGCAATTAGTTATGCAAAAACTGTTTAATTCGATCGACAAACCAAAGAAAAAACCAGATCCACATTTATCTTTTCGTTTTCTTCATTTTTCTTGTAACTTATGGTCTTTTTCATCCGTTATATAACATCCGTTATAAGAGTTGCCTTCGGCAATGAGTACACCTCATTCTAGTTTACATTCTTTTCTGTAATTTTTGGCAAAGCTTAATAAAAACACAGGCAGTGAAATTCAGAGTTTGCCGCCGTAAATAATCACTAGTGGTCATAACAAACAAGTTTATGTATTTATGGGTATTATTCTGTATTATCAGTCCACTACCGAAAGTATTTATCTATTTAATTCATTAATGCCGTTCTCAAAACTTTTCCACTGATACGACGGAAGTTATGTTTATAGGTGATGGTCACGAGATCATACCTAATACATTACTAGTCTTTTTTGGCACCTAATGCATGCGAATCGTTTTCCATTAAATCTAAAACTTCATACTGCTTTCAAAATTACAAAAAATGGACAGGCACCATTGTTTTGTGCAAACACTCTAATGTCACATTCATGAAGCCAAATTATCAGACATCATCAGATAGGTCTTTTCTCATATAAAGTAAAAGTAAAATGGCAATACCACAAAGGACCTTCAGGTGAATTTAATTTATAGGCTCAAAAAATAACACACGACTGGTGGCCGTTGCACAAAAGCAATTACTTTTTCTGATCTTTGATGAAACAAATTAATGTTTGAAGCCTCTGAACAGAGATGTTATTAAGCAAAGCTTACATGCTTTTCAGCCTTGAGTAAAGCAGATTCAAGGCTCCCAAGAGCATAATATCGACGTGCAATAAAAAGTCTGTCAAGTACGCAACTGAGTATTGGCTCACCAGTCATGGACGATATAAAGTTGTTAACGAGACACCCTTCCAACAAGATAATTCAGCCAATAGCCAAATGGTGGTACTATAAATATTCAACAATATTTCACTTCTACGACGGCAGCCAGTACTATGGTGGGCGGAAACCGGGCAGAACCCGTGGAAAACCCTAACCATCCGCAGGTTTCTGCCAGACCTTCCAGTGTGTTACCGGAGAGGAAACCAGCATCAGATGGGTTTTCAGATGGTGAGATGCTCCTGAATCATTGTGCTTAGCACCAGGCCACATACCCCCCTTCCCCATCCCCCCCCCGAATGACAATATAGTCGTATAACTGAAACAAATGCACATAACACCACTAAAATAGCTTTAAATATGGCCTTAATGCCAAACGTTATTGCCAAGAATGATAACGTACAAAACCGCATTTCTCCTGATAGCTTACGAGAGCAGATCTGGTTTCAGTTCTATCAGTGAACAACTCAAACTTCTGCCTCATTTCCTGTGTCTTTTCCTAAAAATGTTCTTACGTTCGTTGACCTGAAACACGAATTAAATGGCAGGGGAGCGGGATTTAAAAAAGTCATAAAATCTCCAATTAATGAGATTACGGCTATTGTTAGTCGTAATGCAGATCATGCATATAAGACTCGCCGACAAATCTCCATGTACATTTTTTCACTCCAATACTACCGCGCTATCCGCCATATTGATGAGACGTCAAAAGAGCAAAGAACCTAATTAAGCCTAATTCCTGGCGGATTTCAAATAATTTTCTCTTTTTCTCGCGACAGAGCATTGATTACCGTTGGGATTTCTCCCGCCTTTCAGAAAAAGAAAACGCAGAAATCAGTCAATTCTGTTAACCTACAAGAGTTTTACACTCGGTTTTTCTTGTTTCTGTACATGTCCTGCGATGAACCCACACGACAGCATTCTAATTACAGAATGACTCCGTATCACGCTGATCACTCTGGTTAAATGTGCGTCCATTTTGACCACTTTTTAATAGATCATTTAGAGGGCGGGCCGAGTGTTTGACATGCTTGTCATTCAGTCGCTAAGACACGGATTCAAATCCGGCCGGCTTTGCATTGAGAAAGGACGTGTAGGTTCTCCAGCTCTCCTGTACACGAAGCCTTGATGACAATAAATGGTCGACAACACCCATGTGGCCGTTTCCGATGTCTTCAATTTTCTCCCCAATTTTATTTGAACTTGAAAGTTGTTAGAGTCAATACATGGTACTGTAAATGTGTTGCGCCATTCTGTTTTTTTTTTTTCAGTTCCACCTGCATGCGACCTGTAGGTTATGTTTGATCAGAGATATACCTCACAACGGGCCCCTTCCTCGTGCAGTCTAACCTCCGTTGAATATCACTTCTTTTCCTCCAAATTCGTGTGCATAACTACACGTTACATGTGACAAAGCTCATCACAAACTTGCCAAATGCTGTGGGTTTACACCAGTAATTCCGGTTTCCTCTACCGATAAATATGACCGTCATCCTATAAATTAATAATTGTTGATTTTGGCTTTTGAGTAACAATCAAAAAAATAAAGTTCATCTTAGTACAGTCACAGCTTACTGATATTTTTTGTTTCTTTCCCATAGGAAATCTACCTATCCCATTGCAACAGCCAATCTTAGCGCAATCCCACGATAAGAAAATGACAGTCGCCCACTGTTAGTGCATTGAGTAAGCTGTTCAACACAGCAGTTAGTTAATTGTGTCAACGCTTGGTCCCATTGCATTGTTTTAATGTCATTGTATGTTAAATGTGATGACAGAGTAGTGACGTCTAATAAATTGCAATTAACATCACTGCCTTTCTATTTTTTTCTTTTTTTTTGCCTAATTCTGCTTAAGCCATGGTGCTAGGGGCGTGTAATTTACCTGCATTTATGCATTCACATGATCAGTTAGAATTAAATCCTGACATGGGTAAATTGACAAGAGGCTGTGTTTCACCGGTTACGTGTAATCATTTGCAGGCTATCACTCTGTCGTCGCTGCTCTGGTTTTTCTCTCTATGCTGCATGTCGCTGCTGTAGTTTTACTCTCTATGCTGTACGTCGCTGCTGTAGTTTTACTCTCTATGCTGTACGCCTGTCACTCTATCGTCGCTGCTCTGGCTTTTCTCTCTGTGCTCTACGTCTTAATTATATGTATATCATAACAAATTGGTCACAGGCACCCTCTTTCCATGTTGGTAAGGGATCAGACAAAATACATACATGTCTTTTTGATATCAAAGCATAGGGATTTTTGTCCTCTAGAAATTAAGCTTTATACCGTGTTCAAAATTAGAAGAAATGGACAGGCATCAATTCTCTAACTGTCAAATTTTCAGACACCAGATCACACACCCACCCCTCCCACCCCCACCCCACCATTTTATCGGTCCCCTTTATACACTTGTAGTAACAGAAAGACGAACATGCAAAACCACACGTTTGACACTCAAGTATATTTAAATCATACCCTCAAGACGGCCCAAAGCCGTAAACTCAGTTGTTCTTTCCTTCATTACGCCACAACAATTATTGGTGTACGTATGTTTCCTATATGAAATGCACACGCACTTCAACGTCACAGAAGAAAACGATGCGTTCTGCTGTCATTTGGTCAGCTCGTGTAGCCCATCATCGAGTCTCCCAATACATCATAACCAGTAGATGTTCTAAAAACATTTCCCTTTGTGCAACCTTTGCGGAAACAAATTAATTTTTGAAGCCTTTGAAGAGAGATGTTAGTAGACAAAGGTTAGAGGCTTTTTATCGGGTAAATTACAGAGTAAAGCGGATTCATAGCCTGAAGAAAAACAATCTGAGACTAAAATAAAAAGTCAGTCTCATACGTCACTGAGTATTGGCCTATCATTATACTGGATATAAATTTCATGAGACACCCTTGCCCAGAATTATTTCAGCCAATAGCCATGTGACCGTACCACGGTTAACATAGTCCAGCTTCGAGTGACCGTACCACGGTTAACATGGTCCAGCTTCGAGTGACCGTACCACGGTTAACATAGTCCAGCTTCGAGTGAGCGTACCACGGTTAACATAGTCCAGCTTCGAGTGACCGTACCATGGCATCTTAGGACATAGACACATAACACATGACATACAGATCACCAAGATCTTAGTCGGCGCTGACATTCAGTTTTATTGGGGGAACCTCCGTGACTCAGTTAGTTAGCGCGCTAGCGCAGCGTAATGACCTAGGAGCTTCTTATCAATGCGGTCGCTAAGAGTTCAAGTCCAACTCATACTTTCTTCCCCTCTGGCCGTAAGTGGGACGGTCTTCCAGCAGCCTGCGGATGGTCGTGGGTTTCCCCCGGTTTCCTCCCATCATAATGCTGGCCGCCGTCGTATAAGTGAAATATTACCAAAGTAAAACACCAAATAAATAAATAAATCAATTTTATTGCTCCTATTCCTAGAGTTGAACGAAAAAATTTTTTTTATCTGAATATGAAAGTTGTTAGACTAAATACATAGTAATATAAATGTGTTACACCTTTCTTTTGTTTGTTCTAACTGCGTGTAATCTGTAAGTTATGGTTAGTCAGAAATATACCGCACAAATTTGGACAACCTATAATTCGCTCAAAAAGACACGGCCTTTCCCTCTTGGATTTTGAAACTGCTTGACGTCGAAATGGCCATGTTTCATTCATCTTGTAAAGGTTGGGGAATGAACACAAGTAGACCATCTGATACGGCTGTTATAGTTTATTAGGAGTTGGTGGACGGAGATGTTGTACAGAAGTGAGAGAGAAACAGCAAGAAAGAAAAAAAACCTGCAATGTACAAAAATAAACACCAGAAGTATTCATAGTCAGTTAATTTTCTATCATGAAAGGGCATTTCATATATAGACACAATTCAGACTTACATCACCTCATGAGAAGCAGAAGTCACATCCTTTACTACTACTACCCAGTGTACGGAACATTATCTTATCTGACACAAGACAATTCCCAGAATAGCGATCATAGAATTACAACCTCTGTTCTAAAATCACTTGTTTACACATGAACACAAAGTATGCTTTATTAGTGAAAACAACACTATTACTGACCATTCACTAAACATACTAAAACATTTCAATACAACCTTATCTGTGTATAAGCAGAACTGAGTTCAACGTGCTAATTAACTGAATGTTAAAACTTGTAAAGAAATATTAATCTACATCTCGACAACTGATGGTTTTGTCACAACTGACAATTACTAAAAAAAAAAATATTTTGACATATCCTGATACAGTGGAGTCTATGACAACACCAGAAACCGGACACCGGACACCTCTGCGACATCAGTACAGTAACATTTCGTTTTAATAACAATATCATCTACACATATTATTATCTAACCACAGGGTAAACTCTAAAACTCAACCTCAAGAGAGCTACAGCATCCAATTCAGTAAAGCAGCTACTGGCAGTTCAGAATAACAATCTTAGCTGTGGTATAATGAAACAACGTCAGACAATTAGTCTACGGTGTAATAACCAGTAGTAAATAAACTAAAATACCCTTATGAATTGCAATCACATAATAATACGACATAGTTCCCTACTTACATGTACATTATGACTTTATATAATACACTCTCTATATGGCCGTGGCATCCTCTGTATAAGGATTACAGTGGTATTACATAAAATATAATGCACCCAACATGCGAGAATGCTACAACAATTTCCATATTTATACTTTAACGACCAAAATATAACCCTCTGTTTACTACTTCAAATGCACATTTTACTTTAAACCTCCAAAAGACATCTTGTAGCACAAAATAAAGCCTTCTCAAGTCAATACTAATTTCTTGAGGTTTTACGGTAAGGTCGTGCTAGATTACAATTAATAATCGCAATTTGTTTTAAGAATAAAATCTGCTGATTTTCGCAATGTCATCTGATAAGACGAAGTTCTATGAAAAGCCCACTAAAACTGCATCTTCCTTACAACAATTATGAATTCCTACTTACATGGTAGAAGACAAAAATTATGAAACATGATCTGTCTGATAGTCTGCCACCTGCACGATTGCTAATTAAGATGGTACGTGACCTCGATCGGTCTCATGTAATGTGCGTCTTAATCACACATATAAAAAAATCTTTCAATATATATTGACTTAAGACGATGAATGAGAATTATGCAAAATAACGGGTACAAAAAACAATTATAGCTATAAACTTTGGTGAGCTAATCAGCCCCGAGTAGTCATGGGGATCTCCGAAGACGCAAGGACATGCCAGTCACCGACAATGACCTAATTATTGAGTGCATCTCTTACAATCTGACAGTCACAAAAGCTGTCACATGTTCTAAAACATGAGTGATGGGCACCACCAATGACGTCACGACATTCTAAAAGCAACGAGAAATAAACGATGGATATTTTCCGTGGAACGTTACATTATATAATTTAAACAAATTTTGTACAAAAAATACTTAATAAAATATTTCCCAAACTTCTACAATCTCACAAAACAGCAGGAGAATGCTGTTTACAACAACTCCTGGCGAAAACTGAAAGCGATACAGTTTACCTCAAAGTTGTAAACCCACTGTATCAGTTTTCTCTTGCAAGTTTTTCTTGACATCAGCTGGGCTCGGTTTACTCATTGAACATCTCCTCACCGTTTCTCAGGGTCGCCGTCACAGAAGAGATTGATGTTCCATTGAAACACGAATTTCGAATAAAACCAATCGAACGTTAATACGGATCATAGAGTAAGGATGACTGACAGCTATCAATGTTAATACGGATCATAGAGTAAGGATGACCGACAAATCTCCATGAATCTACCCAGGACACTTTTTCACCCAGATACCACCGTGCTATCTACCATGTTGATGACACGTAAAAAAAACACAATTTCCTAATTACGCCTAATTCCTGGCGGATTTCAAATAATTTTCACTTTTCGCACGACAGGGCATTGATGGCCCCTAGAATTTCTCAGGCTTTTTAAAGAAGAAAAAGCACTATCAGCCAAAACTCTTAGGTTATTAGATCTTCTTTTACTCGTTTTTTTCCGCTTCTTGTACATGACTCACGGTGAACCCACGCGACAACATTCTTATTACAGAATGACTCCGCATCAAACCAATCACTCTGGTTAGATTTACTGCCATTTTAGAAAGCGGGTCATCGTCAAATGTTTGAAATGCTTGCCACATGTTTGAAGTGTTTGCCGAATGTTTAAAGTGCTTGCCGAATGTTTGAAATGCTTGCTTTTCGATTGCTTGGATATACGACATCCCGGTTTCAAATCCGGGAATGTTAGTGAGAGAGTTCGACAAAGGTTTACAACCGGCAATCTGGTTTGCTCCACCTATAAAGGGACCACCATCGTATAAGTTCAACATTGTTGGTTTTGACTTTATGTAGCAATGAAATAAGTAAAAAAGAGGATATACAATGAATGACCCGTTATATCAATTTTTTTAAAACGATTTGTGTAACTTTCAACAAAGGAAAATTACATGAGGAGTTCAATATGGTATATCCTATTTATCTCATAATTTATTTTGAATGGATTTGAATGGTTGATAGAGACGTCTGTTTTGACAAGTATGTAAATGAGATGCGTACTGATATCGATATATGTGAAACGGTTGGAGCCGAACCAAACATTTAGTTCTGGAAAACATTGAGGAAATCTGTGACTTCTGTGAACAGAAAACATAACACAGTCCACCAGTTTGCAATAAGAAGACGAGCTTTGATTTCTTTCTTTGAAAATATCAGCATTCATAACTGCTCATTTATCAAAATTGAGACCAAAATCTAGGTCATATCTCTATGGCGTCACGTGTTGACTTGCAGGTTGCAAGGAGCGGTGATTTCGAAAATTATGCTGTACGAAATATTCAAATTTAGGTTTTAACGCAGACAATTCACCTCGACACTCATTTGCTGGTCTTACTAACTATCATGGAACTTAGAGAATGCAACAACCCAGTGTCAACAATGTTTCACAGGGCTTGATTTTGGTCCTGTTTCGAAGTTCCCGTGTCATGATTGACAAGCTGTTGAATTAAAAGGTCACTGTGAGCCTATTTATAATGTGTATATGACTTATAGAATGGACTAGTTCTACGAACAGTCATTTGCATCATTTGCAGACCAGTTCATAAAGAGAAAACTCTTTGATGATAAAGTAGTAAGGTATGTTTGTAGGTTTCTAATTTCGTGGAAATCTGATAATGGTACCGAGGTATGTCATTGACTGTTGAACTTGAGTTCACTGTTTGTGGGTACATTTTTTCGGCTTACAACGTCAAGAGCTTCATTTCCTTTCACCAACCTTTGCTATTTTTTATATTTCATGAAGATAAATTTTATGCCTATCCAGAGTCCAAAAAACTTAATCATTTTGGTGCCAAAAAAACCGCTGTCCCGGTGTAGTAAGTAATCTCTGGCTTGCCAGGCTATTTTCCCCACGGCGAAGCAGTCCAGTATGCAGTACCGATAGTACTTTATCATCGGACAAGCTTTGTGATTCCAGTTTACAGGTCATCAATCAAAATTTCGGGTTACTTATTTAACGCGTAGAATATTGAAAACTGTTGTTACATCACTGACACGGGGAAATTATTGGATAAATAAGCCAACCTGCGAATGGTCGTGGGTTTCCCAGGGCTCTGCCCGATTTCCTCCCACAATAATGCTGGTCGCCAGCGTGTAAGTGAAATATTGAGTAAAACACCAATCAGATAAATCAAACAAATAAATAAACCAATAAATAAAAATCCATCACACTACAGCTTTGTTACTTGCTGACCAATAAAATGAATCGCATTTCAGGCCACAGTTGCTACCAATAGGCTGGATTCTTTCAAGGTGAAGCCGGCGTGAATAGGCCTACATGTAGCTTAATGATGTACTTCTCTTTACTTCAGGACATTTGTGCCCCATTATCGCAGAATGCCAGAATGCCAGATAACCTACATAAATCCCAGAGTGAATTCAACTTGTGTTATTGTAACGGGAATTTCTTCCACTCGTTGCCACCGTTGAAGTGTAGAGCGCCTATATTTCCTTTTTTTACTCTGAAAGTCTGCAGTGAGTAACAGTTCCCATGAACTCATTCATGCTTTGTTAGCGCCTTGTGAATTTTGGTACAAATCGTGGAATGACGTAAACGTTTACACCAAACATGTGGAGGCACTACTACATAATTTTGAGTTCGAAGTAGATTCCTTAATGGCATCCAACTTTAGGAATTCTCCGAAACGGTTTGGCACCACAGTTTATGGTAGGCATTTACTGAATTATTAGACTATTTATTACATTTTGACTTTAACATGCGGTGATGTGCACTGTTCTGCCTTCGAGGCCATCTCCTCAGTATTCATTCTGACGGTTGCTTTATAGATTTTCAACAAAGTAAGCGGAGCGCAAGCACGGAATCCAGCAATGTGATTGGCTAACCAGTATAACAGCTACATGTCAGTCACAAGCCTGCTAAAATTCTATCACTGACATTGACATGGAATAAAAATTAATAAGTTTTTCCCTCGAAACGTTTAAAACTTCTTCGGAAATGTCGGACTTAAAAATTAACCATTAAAATAACGAAAACACGTAATAATTCTTCTGACTTCCATGACTATTACCACGTGAAAATCACCACTCACTACTCTATACCAGTCTCGGAATACTCTCAAGGATAAAACTATGATTACTTCTTGTCCTAAATGTCAAGAAATGCCTTCAACTACCAATGGGAGTTAACAACAAAATCTCGTTCTCAAGGACTGACCTAATGAAAACTCGGCCAATTTTGCTGTTTAAAACCTCACCAATTATTATCTTTTAAACAGTGACTATAATAATATAAATCCATTGTGCAAGATAGTACTTACAAGAAACCGAATCTCTTGTAACTGAAGCAACAACTATTGAATGTCAAATACTATACTGACATTATCAATCGACCAAAAAAATGGAGCAGCGCCCATATATACACAAAAAGGGGCGGGGTGATAAGCTGTCACAATGATTGACATATACTTACATCCAGAGTTTCACTCTGCAGTAACGAGTTCAAATCCAGTGATTCAAGTCCAGTCCTGAGACAATGTGTAAATATATCGGTGAAATTTCAGTGTTCAGTTTACTATTCTATTCCTGAAAAAATACGTATAATTTAAGTCTTACTTTCTTATGATGTTACTACTCTCTGTGTATCTACAGGTGTGTTAAATTTAAATAGCTGACTTGAGTACAACTTACTTTATGTGGTTCTAAAATGACACCTATACGGTGTTCATGTGTTTTTAACGTCTGAGTGACGCGGAACACAGACTCTATAGTATAAATGAAAAATTTGTTGTTATTCTCAGCTCAGAATGTTAACTCTATTCAGAAATTGTTCGATTCCAAAAATAATTCTTTCCTCTGTAATAAATTTACAAGGTGTTGTCTATTTTGTTTTCATCACAAAATCCCAAAGGAACATGAATCTGTTTTTTCACGTCCTCACGATGATTATTTTAGGCTATACATATTAGCCTTGTCCAGTTACAGGTGCAGTCTCGACCGAAGAAATGTTCAATTTACTTTTGAGCCGCACGATATAATCCAATTACAAATCATAATGTATTAGAGTACCTTTATATAGCTGAGTGCTGGCTGACCAGCATATCGCCACGAGGGTTTCCAAGAAGTGATGGAATGGAGATTGGCTATGGGCTGTAAACCTTGGCTTGGCACAGGCTACATTCAGTGTTGAAAGCGTCGCGTCATTCGGCAACCCGATCGAGTGACGATCGTGATCAACAAATACACCTCAGCTGGTAAAAGTCGCCATTTCGTACGATGCTATAAGGCCTTTTGTCGCTTCACAATGCAAACAAGGACAAGCTCGCGTGCAGAGCCTCTTTATGGATTTAATTTAAGGGTGTACCTTGTCATATACACAGTAATGAAGCAGAGTGCCAGAGATTCTGTACACTGTCAATATTTATTTACAAGGCAACTGTACGCAAGACAAATCATGCCATACGTACTTCATGTAAGCCGTTGTGAAAAACGACTGCGTACAAATTTGCACATCCAAAATGACGTGTACCGCTGCACCACGTGTCACTCTGGATGTGTTACGCAAATAAACATAACTGTTACACAAAATTAAGAGGATGTGCATTTTTCCACTGGTGCAGCGTAGTTTTTAGTAAGGGCTCTCGCGGTGACGACTGTACTAGTGTAGCCTTAAATACAAAGAACACACCAGCATGAAGTACATGTCAGATCAAAGACGTTAAATATTGTCCGGTAAAGCAGTTAGATTTATTTTTTCAGAATATTTTCCGACCTAGTAAATGCGATAAAATTTTTTGATTCTTCTGTAGCCTTTTCTAACCATACTGAGACAAGTGACGTCTCTCGCTTTTTTTTTTTTGCAGCCTGACACACTTAGATTGCTATATTTCATCATTCAAAATGCATATTCATTTAGAACTGTGAATGCATGCAACATATGGACCTTGAAACGAACTACTACAGGACAAAAATGTTGCTCTGACGTCACTGATACCCTATGGGTCCCAACATACCACCATAGAATCTTGTGTATTGAATGCATTTCAGAGAATAATAATAAATCAAACTATTTTCCGGGAGGGAAGGTGTGACAGCAACCTGCGCATGGTCGTGGGTTTGCCCCGGACTGTGCCCCGTTTCCACCCACCATAATGCTGGCCCCGTCGTATAAGTGAAATACTCTTGAGTACGGCGTAAAACACCAATCAAATAAATAAATCAAATAAATAATAACAATGGTCTTTTATGTGATAAATACTTTATTTTAGTGTATTATTTGCCTTTAGCCAGTGCACTCAATCACAACATTCTCCTCCCTAATATTTACGTCAACCCAGCGTTGTGTCTAAGAGAATTCTATATAAGCCTTTTCCGGCGGATCAATTTTTTTTTGTCTATCTATGGATGTCTAGAATGCATGAGACCAGCGACTGAATCTAACAGAGAATCTGAAGGCGTTAATCTCTTTTCAATTCATATAGAGCTTCCTAAAAGCATCACAATGAAATTACGCGTAGATTTAAGGTAACTTAGTTAACCGGAAACTGACTCAGCTGCGAGACGATATTCATCAGACGAGCCTGTCCACTGGTGCTCCGGGGTGACAAATAAAACACTCAGATGGATTAGGGTCGTGTGCCCTATACCACACATCCCGAGGGGACTAGACAAACCGACTGTGTCTCGGAGCAAACGTAAGAACTGTGACTGGTTTAACTTAAATTGGAAAAGGGTAGTGTAGATATAGACCAGAACGGTGTACCATCAGGAGATAGAATGGATAGGCTTCCCGATACTCGTGAAGAACAATACAATCAAAAAAAAAACACATTTTGTATATGTACACATGATGACTGTTCAGAAGTTATCGCAGAAGACTTCTCCCATCACCATGTGTAGTCGCCAGTGCACTCAATGGTGGCAGAAGAATTGGTGTGTGGGTGGCGAGGGTGGGTGGGTGGGGGGAGTGTATTAGCGTGTTTCAGTTCCCTGAATGATCCCCGCCATGTATTTACACTGCCTGGGAAGGTCTGCAGCAACCTGCGCATGGTCGTGGGTTTCCCCGGGCTCTGCCCGGTTTCCTTCCACCATAATGCTGGCCACCATCGTATAAGTGAAATATTCTTGAGTACGGTGTAAAACACCAATTAAATAAATAAACAAATGCTTTTACATTGAGTTTTCTTAACATTTAAATTTAATTATTTATTTCATGTGTGTTTTTTGCCGTATTTAAAAATATTTCACTTATACGACGGCGCCCAGCATTATGACGGGGTGGCCCAATGACCCAGGAGTCTCTCACCAATGCGGTCGCTGTGAATTCAAGTTCAACTCACGCTGGCTTCCTCTCCGGCCAGTACGTGGGAACCTCTGCCTCAACCTGCGGATGGTCGTGGGCTCCCCGGAGATCTGGTCGGCGACATAAAAGTGAAATATTCTTGAGTACGGCGTACAACACCAGCCAAATTTATAAATAAATATCCCTGTGGAAAACGAAAATTGGAAAATTTAGCTGAAATATAACAATGCTAATATTATTTTTTCTTACACCTCTTCTCCACACTATAAAAAATTTTGTCGACTATATATGTGTTTGTGTTGGTGGAATAAGTGGTGGTGGGGGGGGGGGGGATATAAGTGTGTGAACCCGTAAATGTAACCATCACCCACATTACATCCAGAAAATTGACCATATAATTAAATATAGAGAAAAATATCATATCTGTGTATTCATTATTGTTTTATTTGGCTTTTGTGTGGCACAAATTTCCTGTACAGATTTTTAGATGAAATTCCAACGGATGCCTAGGCCAAAACATGGCAGTAGGCACAATTTCTTCTGAAGACATCAAAGGCCAACGAATGCCTAGGCCAAAACATGGCAGTAGGCACAATTTCTTCTGAAGACATCAAAGGCCAACGAATGCCTAGGCCAAAACATGGCAGTAGGCACAATTTCTTCTGAAGACATCAAAGGCCAACGAATGCCTAGTCCAAAACATGGCAGTAGGCACAATTTCTTCTGAAGACATCAAAGGCCAACGAATGCCTGGGCCAAAACATGGCAGTAGGCACAATTTCTTCTGAAGACATTTAAATAAAAAGCCGACGGATGCCTAGTCCAAAACACGGCAATAGGCACAATTTCTTCTAAAGACATTTAACTGAAAAATCAACGGATACCTTGGCATACTCATCACGGTAGACGCGTCAAGTGAGATTGGCAGAGAGCAAGGGTTTGGTTAAACCATAAGGGCCGGTTAGAACATCGTCGGTATACTGTCATTCGCCGCTTGCTGTCCCCTGTGTCCCACCAGAGCTAGCTAGAGCCTCGGGGAAGACGTACTTGGGGATGACTAGATGGTTGAATGTGGATGCTGTTGATGACGGGGTTTGACCGCAGGGTAAGGTTGATAAGCCCACCCTACACACTTCCTCACCACACAGATCCGTAAGCCTGGTGTTAGGATTCCGGTGTGTACGCCAGAAAATGCGTCCAAAACGACAGTTTCGCCGCCACCTTTTGCTATGTTGTAATTTTTCTGGCAACAGAAAGTTCTATGACAGACTGCGGTGAAGGAAATGCCGTCTCTCAGGTTTACACAGTTGTAATGATCTCGGTGGACTGCGTCGTTTTGAATGCGGGTTTCGGTTGCGGCGACGTGTTGACGCTCGGTCTTGAAAGAATGGTGGTAATGAGCAGTTGACTCGATTGATGGTTGCCAGTGTATGCAGCGACCCCTGTCGGCGTGTAGATGCCGCTTCCGACAGCCGCGTTGTGATTGGCTGCCAGGAAGTTGACCTTCCTGCCCACCGAAAAGGCGGAATGCCATTTATTGGCAGTGAACAGTGGTGGTATGGTGTGGTCCAACCACACCGTGGGGAAGGCCACTGAGTCCACGCTGTAGTCCTCAATAACGGTGATGGTAGGGTCGTGGAACATAATGTTGAAGCAAGTGAAGGCTGCAAATCGGCTGAACGGCGTGTCGAAGGTTTCTAGCTTGGCAGAAGGAATGTAGTCGAATTGTTTTTCAAAGAACAGTTTTCCTTTATTGTAAGGGGGCGATCAGGGTACCGTTTGGAATGAAGACTACGTCGGTGTTGTGCTGGTATTTACCGTCCAGGGGACATGATGCGTCGGAGGCTTTACTATAGGGGTGACGGTCACCCATACTGACCACGATGCACAACGAGTTGGCATACAGCTTAGCGGATGCTGTGCCTCGCTGTTGGTCGCTGTCGATGCTTCTCGACACAAGGGTTCACTACGACCTCCTTTGGATCGGGATCTGTTTCTTAGAACGGAAACATGTCTTGCTTGCTCCTGAATGACGCGCCATACAACCCGTCTTCGGGGAACACCAAGATGTTCAAAGCCTGCAATGAATAAAGGATACTAGAAAAGGTACAATAAAACATATGCTTTAATGAAAAAAGATATGCCAAAAAATTTGAAAAGTTTTTTTCATTTTTGAAGAATATGTTATAATATTTAATAATCTCTCTATTTTATGCATATTTTCCGTCAGTGGTCAGAAATGTTCGGATATGGCGTCATCGATGATCATGCTAGGAACGCATGGCCAGCGCCCCTTATTTAGGATCTCCCGCTAACTGTGAGTTGCAGGACAACTGTAGATTAAAGGCAATTTACGCTCCAGGAAAGAAACTCTCCGTAGTTTTATACGTTAGTTCACATTATAGACTACGTGTTAGAAAATACAAAAATAGCGTTTCATGTCTCCGTTAAAAGACAGAAGCTATATCATTTATCTACACATACATATATTTAGGGGACACACTATGCTAGGACATTTATAGAATCTTCCGTTTTTTAAAGCTTTCTGAAAACTTTAAGAACTGTTTTCTTTCATCGAAAACTTTGGAAGCTAACCGTTGGTCGAAGTTATGACATCATAAAAAGTGTTCATGTTTGATAATGTTTTCATGTATTGGTGTGTAATTGGCAACGCTGATTCCGAATCTGCTTTCGGATTTTGCCTATCTATGTAACTTTTTAAGATATTATCAAAAACTGTTTTCAGCTATGTAATTTCAATGGCCTGTAACTCGAGACATATGAAACCCAAGGCATATAGTTTCTGATTCGTGCCAACGGATTTTAGCTACGATCAATAGTTTTCTCAGTAGAAATGTTTAAATGACACCGTCCTACTTCAGACACAGAAATGTAAACCTGGGCATTTAACATGAATTTTGAAGGTAACTGTGTATTACGCTACATGTGCTGCGACACTGCTCAGGCAAGGGGGATAACTACTGACACTTTTTAATTTAGCATATTTTAATTGTTAAATCCGTTCTTCGGTTTTGTTTAATTTACATGAGAAATGGTTTTAGTGATCAATGTTGATTATGTTTCCCTCTAGGTCATTACTGGTTAGAATGATCCTAAACAATTAGCCAGAATGCGTGTCAAAAGGTGTAACTTGCCTAATAGCGGCAGTGGTAATTGTATACATAATTCCCCTCACTGTGAGGAGTATGCATTCAAACATGGCGGAGTTATCAGGTTAATTCATCCAGTTATCACTATAGTTTGGTGCTTGTGTGGATTTACTAGTGATGACACGTGGGAACACCTAGCTGGAAATGATAGCTGAGACAACTGTCACTACAGAGAGACAAAGTATTTTGGTGCCCTGCAGTAGTATACTGTTGCCAGCAAGGAAAGTACAGTTGTGTTCAAGGTAAGCTTAAGGAACAAGACAGAGCTGTAATAGTATACGTAATCACAACCCTACAGAGCTAGGTCTAGACCTTATATGCCCATTAGGAAGAGACGTGCTTTAGGATGCCGCACGCCATGGCTTTGGACTTGGGATCTTTCTTAAAGAAAACAACACACAATCACGCTTATTCCTTCTTACTATTTACCCCAAAATTTCATATCTTTATAGTCTCCTAACATTTCGTGTCAGCTAAATGCCCTCTGTCCTCGCCCGCTCTAAAAACTGAACTGAGCCCAGGCAAATCAGACAGGACACTAGAGTGAGGTGATTGCACACCATGTGCCGACGGCCTGAAATGTACATGCTTAACCAGGTGTCGTCATCGCCAAGACCTAACACGGGCGAGACGCTGTGGTGGTTTTCAGCACTGGATGCATTGTATATGATATCTGGTAGTGTGTTTACATCTGTTCGTAAACATATGTTTTTCACAGCTTAATTTTTCCGATTAATGCAAATCAGTTCAGTGAATTACTTTCCTAGCGTTTTCTTACTTGACATTCAACTGGACCTCAGTGGTTGGCTACTGGTGTCGCTGTAAGGAACGTAACAAGTTTAATTATATACCTTATTTGATTGGTGATTTACCCCGTATGATCAACAATATTTCACCTATAGGACGGCGGCGAGCATCATGGTGAAATACGGCAGGACCCGACCATCCGCAGTTTCCTACCAGACCTTTCCACGTACCATGCATGTATGAGATATGTAACAAGAGACACACGGTTCACGTTGTATGGCTTGCTAGTATTTTTGGCTTATCGAACATACAGTACTTCAGTACTTACCACACGTTTTGTACATTATATATATATATATATATATATATATATATATATTATATATATACATTGCAAGAAATAGAGAAAGATCCCCGGGTGAGGAGAATTTACACACGAAAAAAATAATAAAAGGCCTTCTTAATTTTCTACATTCTGTTATATTCCAACTGCAGTTTCAAACTTCATGTTATTTTCAAGGAATGTATATATATATATATATATAATATATATATATATATATATATATATATATATATATATATATATTTATATATATATATTCAAGCACGTAACGTGAACATAAACCAGGTGGGAAAATTAGTGCTATTCAAAGCACCATGGAAAACCGCAGGGTACTTCACTGTCACATGAGTGAAATGTGCAAAGTATATACGACGTTAAAACGATCAATTATCAGGTCAGATAAACGAAAGTAGTTCAAGTGTTATATTGCCGTTGGTTCGCAAATATACAATACGCAGTTTTTGACCTACGCCATAACGAAAACAAAATGACGTCCCAGCGCGATATGACGTCGCAGCTACAGCGAGGTATAGGTCTGCTTGCCCATCTTTTTACGAGTCAGAAGGAAAGTGCGAGATGAAAAGCACTGGAGTTGTCTTATATGTTTACATATATAGTGGGACATAGAATATATGGCGCCTCATCTCGTGACATGTAACATCTAGATGCAATCGAGTCATCTTGGTCGTTGATTTACTCGATTGCAAGTTGGCATGTCTTGACCTATTTATTTGGAGAAAATTTGAGGCAAATTTTATATCTCTTCATAGCCCTCTATTTTAAGTATATTTTCCGCAAAATGGTCGGAAACTTTAGGAAATGACGATGTCAGTGAACTTGCTGGAAACACATGACGATCTCAACGCTCCTATCCGAACTCTCTTTGGAGATAGGCAGCTCCAGGTGAAGCCTAAGAAATCCACCCTCGCTGGCTCACTTGACAGCCGCGTCACTCTTCCTGCCCAAAAGAATTATGTCAGGTCCAGCTGACTATGATTTGTGGTTTATACCCTCCGAGGCATTTCATTTTCCTCCATGAACAAAGACTTGATAACCATTATATAAACGAAAAATGTATGGTTTTACAGTTAGACTTGACAGTCTATATATAAATAAAAAATGTATGGTTTTCATCACCAATCATACAGTTAGACTTGACAACCTTTATATAAATCAATAATGTATGGTTTTCCTCACGTATCATACAGTTAGACTTGAGAATTTTTATACAAATCAAAAATGTACGGTATCATATAGTTAGATTTGACAACCTTTATACAAATCGAACATGTATAGTTTTCATCACCTGTCATACAGTTAGACTTGACAGTCTTTATATAAATCAAAAATGTATGGTTCTCATCACCTATCATACAGTTAGACTTGACAACATTATATAAATCAAAAATGTATGGTTTTCATCACCTCTTATACAGTTGGACTTGACAACATTTATATAAATCAAAAATGTATGGTTTTCCTCACGTATCATACAGTTAGACTTGACAACCTTTATATAAATCAAAAATGTACGGTTTTCATCACCTCTTATACAGTTAGACTTGACAACCTTTATATAAATCAAAAATATATGGTTTTCATCACCTCTTATACAGTTAGACTTGACGCCCTTTACACAAATCAAAAATGTACGGTTTTCATCTCCTGTCATACAGTTAGACTTGACAACCTTTATATAAATCAAAAATGTATGGTTTTCCTCACCTATCATACAGTTAGACGTGAGAATTTTTATACAAATCAAAACTGTATGGTTTTCATCACCTGTCATACAGCTAGACTTAACAGTTTTTATATCAATCAAAAATGTACGGTATCATACAGTTAGACTTGACAGTCTATATATAAATCAAAAATGTGTGGTTTTCATCACCTATCATACAGTTAGACTTGACAACATTATATAAATCAAAAATGTATGGTTTTCATCACCTCTTATACAGTTAGACTTGACAACCTTTATATAAATCAAAAATTTATGGTTTTCCTCACGTATCATACAGTTAGACTTGACAACCTTTATATAAATCAAAAATGTACGGTTTTCATCTCCTGCCATACAGTTAGACATGACAACCTTTATATAAATCAAAAATGTATGGTTTTCCTCACCTATTATACAGTTAGACTTGACAACCTTTATATAAATAAAAAAATGCACGGTTTTCATCTCCTGTCATACAGTTAGACTTGACAACCTTTATATAAATCAAAAATGTATGGTTTTCATCACCTATTATACAGTTAGACTTGACAAAGTTTATATAAATCAAAAATGGTTTTCATCACCTGCCATACAGTTAGACTTGACAGTCTTTATATAAATCAAAAATGTATGGTTTTCCTCTCCTGTCATTCACTTAGATTTGACAACCTTTATATAAATCAAAAATGTATAGTTTTCCTCACGTATCATACAGTTAGACTTGACAACATTATATAAATCAAAAATGTATGGTTTTCATCACCTCTTATACAGTTAGACTTGACAACCTTTATATAAATCAAAAATATATGGTTTTCATCACCTCTTATACAGTAAGACTTGACACCCTTTACACAAATCAAAAATGTACGGTTTTCATCTCCTGTCATACAGTTAGACTTGACAACCTTTATACAAATCAAAAATGTATGGTTTTCATCACCTGTCATACAGCTAGACTTAACAGTCTTTATATCAATCAAAAATGTACGGTATCATACAGTTAGATTTGACAGTCTATATATAAATCAAAAATGTGTGGTTTTCATCACCTATCATACAGTTAGACTTGACAACATTTATGCAAATCAAAAATGTACGGTTTTCATCTCCTTTCATGCAGTTAGATTTGACAACCTTTATATAAATCAAAAATGTATGGTTTTCATCACCTATCATACAGTTAGACTTGACCACCTTTATATAAATCAAAAATGTACGGTTTTCATCTCCTGTCGTACAGTTAGACTTGACAGTCTATATATAAACAAAAAAAACGTACGGTTTTCATCACATATCATACAGTTAGGCTTGACAATCTTTACATAATCAAAAATGTACGGTTTTCATCACCTGTCATACAGTTTGACAAACAAAGAAGCCAAAAATAATCATCTTATCTTTATCTGTTCTACACCTAATCACAACTCGTCGCCATAAGAATTGTTAAGTATGACGTAAAACCCCAAGCATACATACAGACACCTAACCACTACACGTCGCCATGTGACTGAAGAATTGTTAAGTATGACGTAAAACCCCAAGCATACATACAGACACCTAATCACAACTCGTCGCCATGTGACCAAAGAACTGTTAAGTATGGCGTAAAACCCCAAGCATACATACAGACACCTAATCACAACTCGTCGCCATATGACCGAAAAACTGTTAAGTATGACGTTAAACCCCAAGCATACATACAGACACCTAACCACTACACGTCGCCATGTGACTGAAGAATTGTTAAGTATGACGTAAAACCCCAAGCATACATACAGACACCTAATCACAACTCGTCGCCATGTGACTAAAGAACTGTTAAGTATGACGTAAAACCCCAAGCATACATACAGACACCTAATCACAACTCGTCGCCATATGACTGAAAAACTGTTAAGTATGACGTTAAACCCCAAGCATACATACAGACACCTAATCACAACACATCGCCATATGACTGAAGAATTGTTAAGTGTGACGTAAAACCCCAAGCATACATACAGACACCTAATCACAACTCGTCGCAATGTGACTGAAAAATTGTAAGTATGACGTAAAACCCCAAGCATACATACAGACACCTTACCACAATTCGTCGCTATGTGACTGAAAAATTGTTATGTATGACGTGAAACCCCAAGCATACATACAGACACTTAGTCGCAGCTCGTCGCCATATGAGCGAAAAACTGCTAAGTATGACGTAAAACCCCAAGCATACATACAGACACTTAGTAACAACTTGTCGCCATATGAATGAAAAACTTTTGAAGTATGACGTAAAACCCCAAGCATACATACAGACACCTAATCACAACTCGTCGCCATATGAATGAAAAACTTTTGAAGTATGACGTAAAACCCCAAGCATACATACAGACACCTAATCACAACTCGTCGCCATATGACTCAAAAACTGTTAAGTATGACGTAAAACGCCAAGCTTATGTACAGACACCTAATCACAACTCGTCGCCATATGAATGAAAAACTGTTAAGTATGACGTAAAATCCCAAGCATATGTACAGACACCTAATCACAACTCGTCGTCATATGAATGAAAAACTGTTAAGTATGACGAAAAACCCCAAGCATACATACAGACACCTAACCACAACTCGTCGCCATATGACTGAAAAACTGTTAAGTGTGACGTAAACACCAAGCATACATACAGACACACACACACTATACAACCTCTTTTCAAAACTTCCAGGCGTATGAAAATTACCGCAGTGGAGTTCTACTGAAATTTCGGAGTAATCCAACTTGTTTTTCTACTCCTTTGTATATATATATATATATATATATATATATATATATATATATATATATATATATATATATATATATATATGTATATATATATATATATATACATGGGGGTTGGGTATGTTTCAGAAAGCTTCTGAGCGGTTTAATTCACTAGACCATTAGAAAAATGGAAAGGAAAATAAAACAGAGAGAAAGCTTGGAGCAAAAATGCTTTCAAGAACTTTGAAAAAAAATGACAAATCTTTGACTGCACCTTGACCTAGACTGTTAAAAGGGCACATCTGACAGATTAGAGTCGTTATTTATCTGTGCTTCAAAGCAAAAGCTTTACCTTCCACTCGATGTCATCAAATGTAAGGGGATAATGATAAATATGCCTTCTGAGTTTGATGACATTTAGACCGAAGACAAGGTCTTCGCTGTGACAGATGGCCGGTGTAAACTAACAAAGCAGGTCAGTGAGGGAACAGAAAGCGAAGTTTGTCCACTTTCTATATCAGTCACATCTAATAAGTTACAACTGATATCACTGCGTTTTTTTTTTTGTTTTTTTGTTTTGTCTTTTTGTTTTTTTTTTTTTGCGTAATTCTGCTTAAGCGACAACTTGCTACTTTTTAAGCAGTTACAAGAAGAGTTAGAACAAAACTCGGAGATAAACTGACAAGAGGCCGGATTTCACCGTTCACGTGACTACTTCTCAGCGTTAATATTGTCATGGGTTTTTCTGTTTGTGTTGTATTTAATTTATTTATTTGGCTTATTTTACACAGAGGGTCAAGAATATTTCACTTGTAGGGAAGTGGCTACCATTAAGGCGGGAGGAAAAGTGGCTCTGTAGCGAATATTCTTGGAGGCTAAAGTTAAATCTGAACATGACATTCTGGTTTGCGCTGACAGACAGGTCGTAAACCAGCATCAGAACAAGGAACAAGGAATGTGAAAGTGAAAGGAAACAAACATAAGCTTCTGAGTCTCAAGGTACGCATGCCATGGCACACAATGAAATCAGGTGTAGTGGTGATGATCGAAATAAGGTTTACACCTACAGGATCGCCTTATTTCAAAGTTGAAACTGAAAAACATCAAGTTTCAAATACAGTGTTTACGTGAAAAACAAATATAGATCTACATGTATATTAAAAGGGTGCATTCTTTAGAAACTATGTGTTTTACATACAACGATCAGATGGACGGAGAGACGGTCGGCGGGTTTCCGGAGAGACAGAGGGACAGACGGGCAGTGCCAGACTATTATGCGACACTCAGTGCTGGAATACAAAGGTGAAACAGTGCTAAACCTTTATCCAAAACTAGCTTTACTAGTTTTTTTTATACATTTCTTTATTGACTGACTTTTTTCATTAAAGGTGAAATCACCAGATGAGTCATAAATATAACTTTGCCGACTTCATTGAAAAAAGAGCATGACAACATTTATCCATGCTGGAAGGAACTGCAAACAAATATTGGTAGTGGATCAAAAGGAATAACATGTCAGAGAAATATTTCCATGACTGAAAGTCACCATTGTATGTAAATTTGCGAAATAAATGTTAGTACAATAACCATAAATCAAGGGTAATCTCAGTATACTTACAAACGCCAAAGTGCTGTCCCCACTTATTAAATATTATGCCGAAGACAGCAGACATAACACCCCAGCCAATCACATTATACCAACACTGGGCCAACCAGTTCTGTTTCCTTGCTCTATCTTACAGTGCTGAGCGCCTAGGGAGACAGCAACGAGTACAATTTTAAGTCTTTGGTATGACCCAACCCGGGTTTGATCCCTGGTCTCCCGATTTCGAGACGGACGCTCAGAAGATTAGGTCACCCAAGCAGTGTGGACTGCAGGTCAACAGTGTACCCTGCAACAGGTCATGTCAAGGAATCGTTCATTTCTGAAATAGCGGGTATTTTTATTTATTGAAAGTCTGAGGGGAACACACGACCAGCACAGGTTGCTGGAGGACCTGCCCACGTTAACATATCGTGTGCCAAGTGCGGCAGAACTAAAGATTTACTCAGTCGGAATTAAACCCGGATTTTCCCCCCTTACCACTTGGTCTTTCTAGCCACTCCTTTTTATGGCGTTATAAATTTATTTGCTTTGTGATTTACTCGGAACTAGTAAATATACCTGACGACGGTAAGGTTTCGGATGGCGTACAATCTCCCGCCGATGATACCCAAAGTTCTCTCCCCTGTCTACCAATATTTCTTTATTGATTTATTTGATTGGATAGAAGAAACTGTAGATTCCAGATAAACCTCCAGTCTTTGACAAGTTACTGACGAACTTTTTCACCTGTGACGTACATATAGGTATGTCAAAATATTGGTGGAAAACATGTGGCCTAGAACAACCGTTAGATTATGCCAGCGGCTAAATGAGCGTCGACTGCTTAGTGTCATCCAGGCCCAACAAACAGTAAGAGCGCGGAAACGAACAAATTCACGGTCCCTGAATGATTCCACAATAGAAATTTACTAAGCATACAAGGTGAAACCAGTCAAGAATTCAAGAACATTTTATTTTCCGTCACTTCGATCAGCGAAACAACTGGCGCAGAGGTCAGTACGAGACAGCTTAACAATTTAATATTTCTCAACAAAAAGTGCAACACGTAGTTGACAAAATATCATAGGTCTTTATAGATCTAATTGAACCTAGTTCCAGACTCTTTTCTGTGTAAATGCTGGTTAAAAGATGATAGAATATTCACATTTTCCCATTTACAGTTAAATTACTGGTGAAGTACTCAATTGGGATATTTTCCACTGGCAATGAATGTTACCAATCCGAGAATTTGTCAGATAAATTACCACCACCAACGTCTCAATTTTCTTTCCATATCAATTTCAAGCACAGATTGAAAAGCCAGACATCTCCCACTAACAGCAGCTCCTTAAACAATTTCTGTTCTGTCTTGCAAGAAAAATTTAAGTTAGCCTACTCATTCAAATGTGAATTTGTTGTGAGAATACTTACAATTACTAATGAGGCTTTCGTGCACATGTATATGTACAAATGACAACAAGTCAAACATTTAAAAAGCCAAGAAATCCCACTTGATAGAATTTTTTTTACTTTTATATTCTATTGGGAGAAAAATAATAGTCATGGTCAAATTACACATGGAATCTCATGATTAAATTAACATGAAACATATTCCTAAACATCCAAACGTAAACTAGAACGTCATCATAAAAATGAGTTTAATATTGCAAAACATTAATGATTTTCCGAAACACTGAAAAAAGAATTAGTTATATCAATAATCAAGAATGTGTAACTTATTTCCATTAATAATCACCGCTGTCTGACACGAAAAGAGACACAAATTACTGAATATTTACTGAATTGAAGTCCACAACAGCTTTACGACCTGGGTCTAGATTATAAGGCATGTCTGGGAACAAAAATATGCCCGCCACAGTCTGTCATCTGACCTGGAAGCAGAGCAGTCACCTCAAACTTTCCTCTTCTTGTCAGCCATGGCTTTACGATTATGATTTGCCACTGTTGACTTGTGCTTGTCTTTGTAATTTCTATTTCGCGTCACATTGGCATCCTGACCTTGACCTTTAGGTTTGCCCTTGACATCATACTTCTTTTGACCTTGACCTCCATCCCCTCCCTTCTGACCTTGACCTTGTTTCTTCTGCTGATCATTTGCCTGTGCTTGATTGGGTTGAGTCTGAGACTTCTGACCTTGACCTTGCCCACGTTTTCTCCCGTCTCTTTGTGCCTTTGACTGCGCTCTTTCTTCAGCTTTTGCTCGCAGAACAGCAGGGTCTGCCACAAACTGATCTCTTCTTACCTCCTCCTCTGAAGATTCCTGGTATAAAGGGAGATAAAAATTATAAATATACCAAAACTGATTGCAACAATCAGTACAAGACGTTGTTTTTCTTAGTTTAAAGGATAGGTGAGTGATTTTTGGTTTCAAAATTGCACTGTGCTGTTTACCTTTGTAGATGTAAACTGAGTACAGAACAAACATTTCTAGCATTTTCTTGTCAGTTTTGGTCAGGTGGTGCCTGAATGGCTCAACCTTAGCTTTGAACAGGCAATTTGCAGGGGAGTATAAACATTTCAATAAGCCATATATCTTAAACACAAAGTTCCATGTAACAAGGTCCTAAATGGACTGCCCCTAGACTAGATAATACACATTTTTGCCTGTCGTTGGATAGATTCCACCCTGGGGTATCACTAGGGTTGTGTTGTTGTTTTTCTCATTTCTCTCATATTTTCCTCTCACATTTGTGGCAGGAACTTTCAAGCCTGTAACCAATTCAATTCAGTGGCTTCCCCCTGATCCTTTGGCCACAAATTCACAAAAGCTTCATTTCTACCTTGACTTGGACTGTGCCTCTTTATATGAATTTGCACTAATTTCATACTTTATTTCCTACCTTAATACTAAATCAGTGGTTTGTATTAAAGGTTATTACATGAAATTGGTCTCGTCATTACTGACCAAAAACATCTGCCATGGTTCATGATTGGGTATATTAGTGCCTCTTACGAAGCCGAGGAACGAATAAAATTTTACGATGATACAAAAAAGAAAATGGTCTCACCTCTGACCCATCGGGCAGTTCTTGGTTTGGACGTTTTGGTTTCTCCAAAACTCTTGGTGTAATAAAAGCCCTGTGATGATATTAAAAACATAAAAAGTATGAGTAAAACAACAATTTTTTTTTTTAAAACAGTGACAAATGCAAATTTTTGAAGACAACTTATTCAAAAAGATTCAGGAAAAATTCAAAAGAAAGCCAAGATTCAATCAGTGTTGACCTTTAATACAAGAATCACAGAACGGTCCTTTAAAACCTTATTAGTGTTTTACCCAATACTAAATAAAACTGTTAATTTTCAATTGTGTACAGAAATAATTTTCATTTTCCTTAAGGAGGTTAAAGTACACATTGCCCTGTTGTACGAAAATTTAATAAGCAACAAATATCACACGAAATATCTGATGAGTGAGGATACCGACAGCAAGCTTACCTGCGAGACAGCAAGCTTACCTGCAAGACAGCAAGCTTACCTGCGAGACAGCAAGCTTACCTGCGAGACGTCAGCTCATCAGCGGAATCGGCATCGTCAGCTCCGATAATGCCAGTGTCGTACGTATCATCATATTCGTCATCGTAAATATCTGGTTCGTACACACTCTCGCCCATGACCCCACTGCCGTATCGATCATACAAAGGTCGAAGGTCAGCCAGTTCTGACTTGTCATCCAATGCGTTCATACCCAGTGGATTTTTCTCTCTTGAAGGAATAAAAAAATAGATGTAGACGAACTTATATACTGACTGACAAATTGACAACAAAAAAAAAGCGCATTCCACCACACACATCGATCTTATTTATCAATATTAGGGCTGTCTCATCCACAGTTTATCAAGGAAACCTTCGGTGAAATTCAGCTAGAAATATTTTAAAAAGATTATACTAAAGAGCTTTGGGCAAAAATTCATATTCGCATATTCCATACACGTATTATTATTACATTTTATATGGTATTCATTTTATTAATATTAGAATTTACATAGTATTCACTGTATTATTATTACATTTTACATAGTATTCACTGTATCATTATTACATTTTATGTAGTAGTCATATCATTATTACATTTCATATAGTACTTATATTATTTTTACATTTTGCACAGTATTCATTGTATAAACCATCAATATATTACGGTTCTGCTGAGTACAAAATTATTAATCTCTGCTAAAAAAAACTATACTGAACAAAAATATAAATACACGAAACAATTTTATATTGTTTTCTCTCAGTATTAAATAACATGGTAACTCAATAATTAAGATAAAGTATTCATTATCAATTGTGGCTTCAATTTCCACTTCAATTTGGCCACTTGATTCGAGGAAAACAAATCAATATTTAAAAAAAAAACAAATCAATCAGTATACAAATAAATAATTTAGGGGGCATGTCTCATAAAATGTTACTTTAACATTTAACATTTTTGGTTTGTACAATTCTATTTTCGTTCAGTGTACTTTTTTTATCCTTATTTTATTCTGAAGCATGTGCTGAGTCAGTTAACTTTGACAATCATTCAAAAATTAATTTTAGCTCATGATAAAGATAGGGACATATAAGAAATAAACAGAGAGAAAACAAAACAAAACAAAACAAAGCTGCCCAATAAAAGCTTAGGGCATAGGTCCCTTTGTTTTGTCAGACAGATCAAGTTACTACCTCCAGCAAATACATTCTTTAACAATGGTGGCCTTACTTCTTTCCTTGACTTATTTTGCTCGTGTCCACCGTGTCTCGATTAAACACGTCAAACTCATCGAAATCAAACACGGAGCGACGCTCAGAGAGATAGCTGACGGGCTTTTCCTTTTCTGCTCTGAAATACAGTAACCATGGTAACAACATACCGATCAATCAACTTATGGAACTGCCTTTTGATTTAAATATTTCACAGATGTGATATTTCACAGATAGTCACACTCAAGAATTTTTCATCTCAAAGATGAGGTTCACATTTATGGGAGGGGAAAAAACCCAAGTGGTCGAGGTTAAACCACTGTCTTTTGGCAAGTTTTTGGTGTGACAGTTACAGGTATTCACAACATTTTGGTGGAGGACATGTCATTTTTCATGAACATTTGACGGCAAACAGGCACACAGGCGTTGACTGTCGACTGCCCATAGTGAGCAAAGCTTCACAAGCAGTGAGACATCTAATTCTCACATCGTATTCCCTGTCCATGTGAGGTGTGAAACGTGCGGCCTATATTTACGTGCCTGGGCAGGGTTCTGTCAAGGTCACGGAGCGGGACAGGAAGTTTGTCCTCTAGCACAGAGTTGATAACACGTTCCTGATCATAGTCGTATTCCTCCAGGCAACGCTGAAAACAGATTGACCAATCAAAAAATGATTGATTGATCAAATTATAAATCAAACCCTTAAAACGCTCAAACACAAATGACACTAATTGACTGAACGAATAGAGATAAGCTCCCACTAACTGAATGAATGAACAGACATAAGCTCCTACTAACTGACTGAATGAATAGAGATAACTTCCCACTTACTGACTGAATGAACAGACATAAGCTCCTACTAACTGACTGCATGAATAGAGATAACTTCCCACTAACTGACTGAATGAATGGAGATAAACTTCCCACTAACTGACTGAATGAACAGACATAAGCTCCTACTAACTGACTGAATGAATAGAGATAAGCTCCCACTAATTGAATGAATGAACAGACATAAGCTCCTACTAACTGACTGAATGAATAGAGATAACTTCCCACTAACTGACTGAATGAACAGACATAAGCTCCTACTAACTGACTGCATGAATAGAGATAACTTCCCACTAACTGACTGAATGAATAGAGATAACTTCCCACTAACTCACTGAATGAACAGACATAAGCTCCTACTAACTGACTGAATGAATAGAGATAAGCTCCCACTAATTGAATGAATAGAGATAAGCTCCCACTATCTGACTGAATGAATAGAGATACACTCCACTTACTGATGAATGAATAGAGATACGTTCCCACTAACTGACTGAATGAATAGAGATAAGCTCCCACTAACTGACTGAATGAACAGAGATAACTTCCCACTAACTGATTGAATGAATAGAGATAAGCTCCCACTAACTGACTGAATGAACACAGATACGTTCCCACTAACTGACTGAATGAGACAGACATAAGCTCCTACTAACTGACTGAATGAACAGACATAAGCTCCTACTAACTGACTGAATGAACAGAGATTAGCTCCACTAACTGACTTGAATAAATAGATAAGGTCCAACTAACTGAATGAATGAACAGAGATACGCTCCCACTAACTGACTGAATGAATAGAGGTAAGCTCTCACTTCAAATTTAGTTTTAAACTGATAAAACTGACCGAAACTTAATCAGTTCAAATAAATGTAAAACTTCATTTAAAACTCGAAAACCTCTTTAATAAGTTTTTTTAAATCACACAGTATGAAAAGATGTCTCCTACCTCAATAAATCCCTCCCCTAAGTCGGGCAGAAGGTCTTTTATGGCAGAGATCAGAGAGTCCAGTTCCACACCCGTCACCGTACGAGCACACGCACCATCTCCTTCCTGTGGGCACAATTTAATTTTTTATTTATCTGATTGTTCTTAAATGCTATACCAAAGAATTTTTCACTTATGCATGTACCTTGGCAGTCAGTTTTATGGATAAAGGAAACCAGAGTGTCTGGTGTAAACCACTGACCTAAGGCAAGTTACTGACAGACTTATCCCCTGTCGGTACTTTGACTGTTGTTAAAAGCCATTCTCATGTTTCGTGGGTGGAGAAAACCAGGATCCCCCATGTAAACCACTGACCTTTGGTAAATTGCTAACAAGTGTTTCCTCTGTATGGACAAATGCAAAGCCTGAGATCATATGAGTGGCCAAATCATAACCTCCTCCAGGGGAAGTTATGTCTTATGTTAGTGTTTGTTGGTAACTTTATGGAAAAAGCCTTGTAAGAATTTGGTGAAATCTTGTGCATTGGTTGACAGTGGTATAGGGGCCAATCCATTAAATTTTTATGTTGATTAGAGTCAGAATCTGGATCTAGAAGCTTTTTTCAATGACTCTTCAGTCTGAAAAGACAGATTACTTGATATGCCCTGGACATGAACTAATGGGACTTTGGTACCTGTATTTCAGCTGAAGTTTAGCATGTAAAAGTGGACTTTCACAAGCATACAATGGTCTTGAAATGCTGTGTACTCTAGAAGCAAGAAATTCAGTTTTTCTGATAAGAAATTATTCAAACTTCACAAAAAACCCCCCTCATAAGTGGCCTTATAAGTTGGATGAACCTATCAGAACGAAGCAAAAAGGTGCCACTTGAAAAATGCTCAAGTTTAGGTGAAATAGACAAACATGTTCTTACTGGTATCTGTACATGTATGTAGTTTTTACATGAACGCTTCATGGAAAACCTCTGCAATATACATTCACATTTAAGAAACCTTAGTAAGACCTGCTGGAGAAACCAGGTAAAGACTAGGGAAGATCTGGGCATGATTTTAAGAAACCTTAGTAAGACCTGCTGGAGAAACGAGGTAAAGACTAGGGGAGATCTAGGCAAGATTTTAAGAAACCTTGGTAAGACTGGGAGTATCTAGGGTAGAATTGGGAAAAAGCTTTCAATAACACACAGAAAAACCTGAAGAAATCAGGGTGAGGCTGGAAGAAATCAGGGTGAGGCAGGAAGAAATCAGGGTGAGGCTGGAAGAAATCAGGGTGAGGCAGGAAGAAATCTGGGTGAGGCTGGAAGAAATCTGGGTGAGGCTGGAAGAAATCTGGGTGAGGCAGGAAGAAATCTGGGTGAGGCAGGAAGAAATCAGGATTATCAGATTATGAGAAATCTGGGTAATACAGGGAGAAACTAAATGTTTGACTGGGAGAAACATTGAGATAACAATGCAGACTGTCAGAAATGTAGCCCTTTTATGGTACAGATGAAAATTCAGCCTATGACATCACTGAAAACAAAGTACGACTGGAACAAATCTGGGTAGGAGTGGGAGACACATTTGAACAACTCAGAGACTACTTGGTAAGACAGAGAAACCAAAGAAATACTTGGTAAGACAGAGAAACCAGAGAAATACTTGGTAAGACAGGGAAACCAGAGAAATACTTGGTAAGGCAGAGAAACCAGAGAAATACTTGGTAAGACAGAGAAACCAGAGAAATACTTGGTAAGACAGAGAAACCAGAGAAATACTTGGTAAGACAGAGAAACCAGTGAAATACTTGGTAAGACAGAGAAACCAGAGAAATACTTGGTAAGACAGAGAAACCAGAGAAATACCTGGTAAGACAGAGAAACCAGAGAAATACTTGGTAAGGCAGAGAAACCAGAGAAATACTTGGTAAGACAGAGAAACCAGATAAATACTTGGTAAGACAGAGAAACCAGAGAAATACTTGGTAAGACAGGGTACAGTGCAATGTGAAACTGTAGCCGTCTCAAGTTACCATCAACAATACAGTTGAATCTGAGCCCTACTTATATCTGCTTTCATGACATCTTTGGCATGTTTATAGGTTTATTAACTCACAAAAGCTGAGTGATGGTAAGCTTCCATGTGGGTGTCAGTAACAGAAGCTCCGCCTCCTACTGCTGCTGCTCCTCCTCCACCTCCAGAAGCTCCACCTCCTGTAGCCCCGCCTTCGTCAGAACCAGCACTTCCATCAGGACTTCCTCTTCCCCCTGCCTTTTTGGCTCCCTTGGGTTTCTTGCGTTTCCCGAAAGTTGCAAAAGCACTGTTTATACCATCTTGAATGAACAGGAGTCTGGTCTCGTCTCTAATCAGTGTCAAGGGATTTGGCAGTTGTAACTGACTGACTTACATAATACAGCCAAATTTATTCCCGTAATGTAACACAATTTATAAAAGTTTACAAGCCGTACTACCGATTTTCTTTGATACCGATTTTCTTTTTCACAGACAATGCTGATATCTGTCCTCTACCTGGATGAACCGGCGAAAGTGAAACCTTATTATCTGAGCTATTATGAAATAATAATCCAAAAATTTGATTTGATTTCCATGAATCAAATAAACTTAAATTTTGCCAAATATATCTATTACAGTATAATTAAATATGTGAGACAGACGTACAGCATAGACAGTAAAACCAGAGCAGTGACGAGAGCGTAATAGTTGGCAAATGGTCACACATGTTAAACCAGTGAAATCTAGCCTCCTGTCAATTTACAATTACCTCAGTCAGCGTTGTATGCTAACTGTCAATGTAAATACTTAGACAGCAGCAAATGACACGCCCCCTAGCATCATGGCTTAAGTAGAATTAGATAAAAAGTGTGCAGTGATGTGGATTCCAACTTATCAGACCTTACTGGTCTAGAATTACTCAAAATGCTGTGCTGTCATCACTTTTAACATACAATCACATGAAAAAAAGAAACAGTCTCTTTAAAAATTGAACCAAAAAAGGATACACAACACAATCTGCCTGCAGAAGAATATCAAAGGCATCCTGGATCATGTGCTGACTCTCATAGTCAGCCAGAAACCTGTGCGAAATATAGAGCAAAAACTATGTTATGATTAGAAATGTATCTTCTGACAAATGAATGATTGGATGACTATGGTTTAATGCCACTCTGGAAATATTGTGCCCTGAAGAAGAAGCAGGAGTTCTAGAATGAGACTCTTTCATCTCTGTCTTTTTTTTTGATGGCAAACGTGCTGAACTGATCCACATGGTCAGGCTTGTAGATGTCATAAAGAAAGTGAATTTTAAAGGAGAAGAAAATTTAAGTATCAATCACGTACCATTGAAAAGAGTATGCATTTCCTCGTAGGTGCATGCCATAAAAAAATTCTAATATGTACCTAAAGTTAAAAAATTACAAATAAAACTGTAAATGAAGTCAGCGCAAACATCTGCTGTAGGCGACTCCATTTTGCCTAAGAACTAGTCCTGAAGTCTTCTGTGTTAGGAGGAGAATTGCCGTTGGAAACCACCGAAGTGCAGTTCGTACATTTCCGGTAGAACTCTTCTACCCAGAAGGTAGCAAACAGTACAGTTCGTTTTCTGCTTGACGATCGGGAAACCGGAATGTTGGACATAAGTTCCGAGTTTACACCAACAAGCCAGCAGTTTTAATGACTCTCACTGGCTGAGAGGCAACACACCCCTAGCATAAATTACAAGGTGTTAAAGATGGAGGGTGCGATGGACTCAGCGATTTATGCCAGCTTTCCCATTTTCAGGCTTTACATGTATGGCGGGGAAAAATCCCCAAATTATGCAGCAGGCACCACCAGATAGAAAAAAATGTGCTCTTTTCAGCCTATAGTGTCATTTTTAAAAAAAAAATTTTCTCCTTTAAGCAATAATATTATAGTACTTTAAATTTTTCAACCATTTCGCATGTTTGTAAGGCGTTTATTCAAGCATATCCTGAAGGCATTATTCTGGGTAGGCTTTTTGAGAAGCCCTGAAATTGGCAATTTTCCATAATCAAATTAACATTGGGCTTAAATTGCACTGAAAGTTGGTCTTTCACCAAAACGCTGAGGAGTTAGGTAAATATAGGGATTACACTATCTGGATATACATGTAACAAAGATTCCCCTGCTGAACATTGGCTGGAGTAGCCAAGTACAATACAGTTATACTTATTGATGCAATGCCATGTTGAAATCAATGGCATACCTTCTCTCCCCCTGAATGTCAGAGAAAATGTCCAAAAATGCTTCTACGCTCTGTTGAGTATCACACAGTTTCTGAGAACTGAAAAAACAAAAACATGACGATGTCAGCCTGGTGGTTCTATCAATATGAAATAGCTTTATAGTACTAAACTCGTGTTACAACTCCAGAAAACAGATGGTGCTTGAGCCAACAACTGGTCAAAAATTATCGCTGCAAGAAAGGTTCTTTGCCCTTCAATAAGACAAGACAATGAAAATGCCCAAATGTCTGGGTTTACTCATCAACTTACCTGTGATTGAGTAAGGACAGAATACAGCACACCTGGATGGGCTGATGGAAGGCTTTGATCAACCCACCTGTGATTGAGTGTGGACAGCATACAGCACACCTGAAGGATAGTATGGACAGAATAGAGCCCACCGGTATGGGCTGAGGGAAGGCTTTGATCAACTCACCTGTAATTGAGTATGGACAGCATACAGCACACCTGAAGGATAGTATGGACAGAATACAGCTCACCGGTATGGGCTGATGGAAGGTTTTGATCAACTCACCTGTAATTGAGTATGGACAGCATACAGCACACCTGGATCATCTGATGGAAGGCTTTAATCAGAATATAGCATACCTGGATGATCTGACGGAAGGCTTTGATCAACTTGCCTGTGACTGAGTATGGGCAGAATACAGTACACCTGGATGATCTCAATGAAGGCTTTGATCAACTCACCTGTGATTGAGTATGGGCAGAATACAGCACATCTGGATGATCTGATGGGAAGCTTTAATCAACTCACCTGTGATTGAGTATGGGCAGAATACAGCACACCTGGATGATCTGATGGAAAGCTTTGATCAACTCACCTGTGATTGAGTATGGGCAGAATACAGCACACCTGGATGATCTCAATGAAGGCTTTGATCAACTCACCTGTGATTGAGTATGGGCAGAATACAGCACACCTGGATGATCTCAATGAAGGCTTTGATCAACTCACCTGTGATTGTGTATGTGCAGAACATAGGACACCTGGATGATCTGATACAACTCTTTGATCAACTCACCTGTGATTGAGTATGGGCAGAATACAACACACCTGGATGATCTCAATGAAGGCTTTGATCAACTCACCTGTGATTATGGACAGAATAAAGCATACCTGGATGATCTGGTGGAAAGCTTTAATCAACTCACCTGTGATTGAGTATGGGCAAAATACAGCACACCTGGATGATCTGATGGAAAGGTTTAATCAACTCACCTGTGATTGAGTATGAGCAGAATACATCACACCTGGATGATCTGATGGAAAGCTTTAATCAACTCACCTGTGATTGAGTATGGGCAGAATACAGCACACCTGGATGATCTGATGGAAGCTTTAATCAACTCACCTGTGATTGAGTATGGGCAGTATACAGCACACCTGGATCATCTGATGGAAGCTTTAATCGACTCACCTGTGATTGAGTATGGGCAGTATACAGCACACCTGGATGATCTGATGGAAAGCTTTAATCAGGTGTTTACGACCCTGCTGAAGTCTCCTCTTCAACATAAGTTTTGAACTGATAACAGACAGAAGACAGTTAAAATCAAGCAATTTTCATATTCACTGACAACATTCATATTTTATCCATAATGGCTTACACTGACAGACTTTTTTTTTCTTGACACATAAAAATACACATATGGCCTCATTGGACGCATTTCTGCAGGAGTTTTCTACAAATTTTAGCAGAATTTTGCTATGGTCGGTATGTATGCTTGGGGCTCGACGTCATACTTAACAATTTAACAGTGTTTGAACATACATGTATATTGTGTCCTCTTGTGGCAGGGCGAGTCCATGCCGCAAAGAGCTGCTGCCACTGAAGTATCATGCTGAACACACCAGACATGACACCCCACCCAGTCACATTATAATGACACCAGGCCAACCACTTCTGTTTCTCTAATCTCTCAGTGAGACAGCAGTAAGTACCATTTTAAATCTTTGGTATGACCTGGTTTGATCTTGGAATCTCCCAACTTCGAGTGAGTGAGTGAGTGCTTGGGGTTTAACGTCGCACTTAACAATTTTTCAGTCATATGACGATGAAGGAATCCTTAGAGTGCATGTAATGTGCCTCCTTGTTGCAGGATGGATTTCCACCGCTATTTTATCTAGTGCTGCTTCACTGAGACGACTTACCGAAGGCAAGTAAGGTGCCCCGCCCGAGCCATACTGATACAGGTCGACCCAATATACTGATACGGGTCAACCAGTCGTTGCACTATTCCCTTAATGCTGAACGACAAGCAAGGAAGTTACAAATTCCTCTTTCAATGTCTTAGGTGTGACCAAACCCAGGATTGACCCTGGATCTACCGCTCCCGAAGTGAAACCCCGACTTCAAGGCGGATGCCCTAACCATTACGCTACTGAAGTCGTTTCTTTTGCTATGGAGTTTTCCTTTAAAGCAAAGTGCAAGTTAACACACTGGCATCTGTGGCACACTGCTGGCTGACCACTAGCCCACCTACAGCAGGCTTCTAGCATTCCATTAACGATCTGCTGAGAAAGCAGAGTTAATGAAGTCGCCTGCGAAGAAATTGGCAAGTCAAATGTAACCTACATGTACTCCCTGACAAGTTTGAAAATATATATCGGTGCCAGCACTTCAGAAAACACCCGTTTAGAGAAAGTGTGAAAGCCAATATCTTCTGGATTATTATAATTCTGGGTCAAGGTTAATGCTACTATCAGCGTATTATGTACTATTTTTCACAAAGAAATAAACATCAAAAATATTATTTATATATTTATTTGATTGATGTTTTACACTGTACTCAAGAATATTTCACTTATACTATTATGGCCAGAATTATGGTGGGAGAAAACCCACGACCAACCACAGGTTGCTGACAGACCTCCCCACATATGACCGGAGAGCAAGCCAGCATGGGCTGGGTTTGAACTCACAGCTACCCCAATGGTGAGAGGCAAAACAATATTAAATTAATTCTACTCACCCTTGATTCTTGTGTGAGCGTGACTTGATAGCCTGAGCAAGGACGGGGGTTAGCACATCATAAAACACTGCCAGTCTGTATCAAGAAAGAATGAACAAATCAAAACTAACTGATGCCAGGGTTATTTCAAAGCAAATGTCATGACGTTTTATGGCTTTCCTGACCATATCCGAAAAATAATTTAAAACTACTGCCATATGCAAAGATAAAATCTAAAGTTAATTGAATATATTTTATTTATTTGATTGGTGTTTTACACTGTATTCAAGAATATTTCACTTATACGACGGCGGACAGCATTATGGTGGGTGGAAACCGAGCAGAGCCCAGGGGAAACCCACGCCCATCCGCAGGTTGCTGGCAGACCTTCCCACATATAAAGTTAATTGAATGATGTAGCTCAGATGTTTCAGCATAGAACCGATATAAAGAATTCACAACTTATAGCAAGGCATTCAAAGCTCACCTGTACGAGACACATGAATGTAAAACTCCAGCTCAATACATAATGTACTGAAATTGTGAATTTGGTAATTTACAGTAATTGACATGCACATAAAGCATCAACATCTGAACATACTCCTTGCGCCTTTGTGCCTTATACTTCAGGGTTTAACATTGCAATAGCAGTGTTTGTTGTATAACCCGATACTGTTCAACCTTGTTTGGTACTAAGTCAAATCCCGAGAATGTGTGCAGCATTTGAGGGATTTGACAAGGTAATAACCCTAAAAACATGAAGACAATGTGGCCAAAACTGCATATTTCATGCTACTATTCTGTTTTACTCCCTCCCCTAAGGTCATGTATTTTCGACCAATCAACGGCAAGCTTAGGCCACAGCAGTTGACCTAGATAGGTCAAAACTGCATATGTATGATGTTGTTTTATTGTTGCGTGACGCAGAATGTAAAAAGTTTACTGTACATGCATTATGACATCATATCGCTGAGCTCAGACTGGAACGTCATGAAACAAATGTGTCTTTTTCGACTCATGGAGCCTTAGTGTAAAATATTAAAAATGTAAAAACAAGAGCGATATCTATAAACTGTGCCAACTAACACTTTTATCACTGATGTAAATTCCAATAGTTAACTTTTATATAAATCATGAAAATAATCCAAGAAATAAACAAACTTAACTTTTTCATTTGTAGAAATAATCAGCATGAAATGATATTATTTGGGGAGGTAAGTGTACCCACTTGTGTGAGGCGTGACACACTAGACATTGTTTGAGTGAGTGAGTGCATGGGGTTTAACGTCGTACTCAACAATTTTTCAGTCATATGACGACGAAGGAATCCTTAGGGTGTATGTAATGTGCCTCCTTGTTGCAGGACGGATTTGCACCACTCTTTAATCTAGTGCTGCTTCACTGAGATGACTTACCGAAGGCCAGTAAGCCGCCCCACCCGAGCCATTACACTGATACGGGACAACCAGTCATTGCACTATCCCCTTCATACTGAACGCCAAGCGAGGAAGTTACACCTTCTTCTTTTAAAGTCTTAGGTGTGACTCGACCCAGGATTGATCCTGGATCTACCGCTCCCGAAGCAGACGCTCAACCAACTGTGCTATCCGGGCCAGTGACGTTGTTTGAAAGGTCAACGCTATTTAATATGTATATTTGCACACAGCCCGCAACTAACAGCGGGGTAGGAAAGGTATTTCAAACTGCAGCTCAACACATGCACTACTCATTGAGATACCATGCCCAAAAGTTACCTTAACATTGATTCTAATACAAAATACACAAAGTCATGGATTATGAAATTTACGGCATTTAATATTCACACAGCCCATCACTGATGGAACATCCGCCATATGCTACTGTGTTTTACATGTCTGCAAAACAAGAGCTCAATACATGCAGAACTTTTAAGGTACCACCCCTAACATTTACTTACCATAGCTTTCTCTGTTACCGCACTGCCATGCAGACACTTGGGGTATGACATAAGCTGAAAATCCTGATTTTCCAAAGTTTTCAAGGCCTGGAAGAGTTACTTTCAATTTCCAGGCTTTTCACAGTTTTAACAGCACCAGTCACCACTTTACTTACCTCTGAGGAAATCTTGAGTGGTGAAATATAGGACAAGCATATGGATACACCTCCAAAAACACCGACAATGTGATGCTCGTGTCAGACAGGTAATAAATAACATCTTCAAACTCCTCTGTTGTCATGGTAACCAGAGGATCTTGGGTAATCTGGGTCTGGTCTAGTTTCTGTGGCGACAGGCCACTCCCACTTTCCGGTCCGACACCGCACTTCATCCGAATGTTGTCAAACACCTGTCAAATGTAGTATAAAATTGATCACGAAGCTGGTTTTATGGATATATTTTCAATACATGAATTTTCAGATTACGGATAATAATCAGTGAAGAGTGTTCAGGACCCTACACGTATGTCATTCTGAAAGAACTCCAAAATTTTCCGCGAGAGGTTTATTATGCATATTAAAACGCATCAAACTTTCAATGCTTTAGGTTTTACCTCACACTTCACAGTGTTTCAGTTATGCGACGACAAGGATTTATTAGGTGTGTGTACACATACTGTGTCCATGCCACCAATTTCTGCCGCCACTTAAGTATCATGCTGAAGACACCAGATGTGACGCCCACCCAGTCACATTATACTGACACCAGGCCAACCAGTCCTGATTCCTTGAACAAAGCTCTCAGTGCTGAGCCAGAGTGATGTAGCAAAATACAGGAGCATTTCTTTTTCTTTCACACAGTAATAAAGCCTAGCAGAGTAATGTCCCTTTGTGGGAACTCTTCAGGTTTAGGTGTACAACAATTCAATACTTTAAAGCAACATATATTTTTTTTAATTTGCCTGGTGTTTAAAACACCATGATTAACTATATAATGATATGAGGAGTTATCATGTGTGTGTATTGTGTCTTTTTTGTGGGAGGACGAGCCCATATCCCCAAAGTATGAACCTTAGACTGTTCAAACCTAATGAGTGTACGAGAGTGCTAGATGGTGTAGCACCACAGCCCCATGAACAGTGAGAGTGTATCAATTCCCTGTCTATGGCTGGTTTGGGTGACCATTAGTAATCATGTTTTCACTGTCAAACTGAGATGAAGTACAATAGTTTACTGTTGCAAAACAAACATAAAAAACCACAGCAGAGCAGGCATCTTGCACATCAGGTGATAAGGGGATGGTCTTCCAGCAACCTCCAGATAGTCGTGGGTTTCCCCTGGGCTCTGCCCGGTTTCCCTCCAACCATAATGCTGGCCGCCATCTTGAGTATGGCGTAAAACACCAATCAAATAAATAAATATATAAATGATGGTCATCTGTGATTGATCATAATTTAGGGACCATTATGAAGTCGCGAAGCAAAAATGAAACTGAATTGGACTACCTGACAAACAGTTGGCAGAGTGGCTCTCAGATCGTCCTTGTATTTTGGCTGCTGTGTGAAGACATTCGTGATCATCTTGGACAGCAGGGGGCCATTTTCTCGGCCGTACAGAACACACAAGTCCATCAGCTTAGGTATGTCGAAGATAAAGTTCTCATACAAAATGTCACCAAAAACTTTTGGTCCGATGTGGCTTTCCTGATGAAAGACAAACAGATGAAACGAAGTCAGGAAATAGAGAATCACAATTAAAATACACGTCCAGAAATTGTGATATTATATGGCTGGAAAGTTTTAATAATATGATAATAACAATATTTTTATTGATTCAAGGTAACTCAGTCAATTTGTACATAACTGTTCTTCTCAAGGTTATCAAAAACAAAACGATTTACACAAACAGTTATACAGTGACGAAGTAATGTGACTGCTGCCCCTGTGACTGTCCGAACCAGCAGGTGAGACAGGGTAGTGCGAGACGGCCCATTACCGACCCTTCCCGCCCCTCCTGATGGCTGGAACTCACTACACACATGTTCAGAGCACAAACAAAGTGACTGAGAATGGGACAAAATGAGATGAATGACCTCATTCCCATATCCCATTTGGTTTGAATTTATTTACTCATTTCATTGGTGTTTTACACCTTACCCAAGAGCATTTCACTTATACAATGGTGGCCAACATGATGGTGGGAGAAAACTGGGCAGAGCTCGGGGGAACCCATGACCATCGGCGTAGGATGAAAGGGATTTTAAGTGAACTTCATGCAAAAGACACAAAAGACAGCACAAGCCCCACAAACGAGGAAAAAATGGAGAAACCAAAAATTCTTTAACCAATGCGAGATTTGAACCTGGACCTGAAGTGTGTTTGAAAGGCTGTTTCAAAGATTTCCTTTACAGAAATTCTCACATCAATGTACATATATTCCAAGCAGGTATTTACATAAACAGACAAAATATCTAGAGTTGTGTCACCTTAGACTCCTTATGAGTCGCCATTCTCAGATAAGTCATGAAAACGAGTCGGTGAATCTCCTGGTGAAGGGATAAGGCTTCTCCTGGTAGATGACTCAGTAGGTCATAACTCCTGATAAAATATAGGTAAATGACTCAGAGAGTCATAACCCCTGATAACACATAGGTAGAGAAAAACTTTCCAGCATTTACTCAGACATGGTTAAACTTCAATGATCCATAAAATAAAGTACATTTGTACTTTACTCTGTGTCTTTCCAACAGACAAAAATGAAATAAAACGGGCGATTTTTTTTTCCATTTCACCAGAGTTTAATACCATACAAAGGTTTGGGAATGTGACAGCAAGCATCAAATTCGTAGGTCACCACCGATTCCACAAAGACATTTCTGCCTTGATCTTGAGCCTTGTATTTGGGCTTTAGAAATTAAAATTTTGTGTCCCTCATCAATGCAGTCTTAAAACAACACTGTCCAAATTTCAACTTTCAGTAACAACAACTAAGCATCGTACAAAATTCTTAAATTCTGACTTAAGCCAGAACCGGCTTTATGGAATCTGCCCAGACCTTCGAATTTGATGCTTGCTGTCCCATTCCCAAATCTTTGTATGGTATTAAACTCTGGTGAAATGAAAAAAAAAATCGCTTTTTAAGTCAGAGTCTGGAGTCAGAGTTCAAGCAGATACCAATTTTTTTTAGTAACACAGTCTGTGTGAAGTAATTGTGATCAAAAAATAAAGACAAGAGTCATAACTACATTCAGTCAAATATGACTCAATCCGAACATAGAAAAGTGAGTCACTGATGTCGATCAATTGAATTCTGGTACATGATTCTTCTTTTCTTAATTCCCACAAGTCAGATGGAGGATCAACTAAAAAAAAAACATCTTACCGCGGAGCTTGGCGTAGATATGCATCCAGACATCTGTGCAGCTTCTCATCAAACACAGCCTGTTAAATATCAGTACATTTATTTGGTTGATCCTACACGATCATACTTAAAAATGTATCATTTATCATGATGTGTATATGAGAGTAGTCAACTTCACAGGTATGGACACAGGTGTGCTCAGAATAAATTCACTGTTCACCAGGTGCCCGATAAACTTCCTGACTCAAAGCCACAGCCAATATGCATCTAGACATCTGTGCAGCTTCTCATCAAACACAGCCTGTTAAATATCAGTACATTTATTTGGTTGATCCTACACGATCATACTTAAAAATGTATCATTTATCATGATGTGTATATGAGAGTAGTCAACTTCACAGGTATGGACACAGGTGTGCTCAGAATAAATTCACTGTTCACCAGGTGCCCGATAAACTTCCCGACTCAAAGCCACAGCCAATTGCCAATCAGCATGAGAACTTTGGATTTGAACATATGCCCTCATTGGTTAAGGGATTAACAGTCGCACTGGGTTAGCACTGATGTTTTACGCTGTACTCAAGAATGTTTCACTTAAACTATATGACGGCCGCCAGCACTGTGGTGGGAGGAAACCGGATAGAGCCCAGGGGAAACCCACGACCACCCGCAGGTTAATGCAAGACCTTCCCACCTTATGGCCGGGAAGGAAGCCAGCATGAGCTGGATTTCAACTCACATCAGCCGCACTGATGGGAGGCTACTGGGTCATTGTCCTGTGCTGGTGTGCTAACCCCTTCGACCATGGAGGACCCATTCTCAATTTAAATGCATATGCATATAGACCTCCATTGTATGAATGCATTCGCCACATAGAATTTGAAACGAACTATTTCAAGCAAAAAATGTGGATGTGACATTACTGATAAACTCTGGGTCTCTACACACTATCTTAGAATTTGATGTTTTAAAACCTTTTTAACTTGGAACAATTCTGAAGAATATAAATTAATCTATGACTTTCATCTGACTTTGTCTATGTCTTGGCATAATATTTTGACCTGGTTACATCATTTTAGTGTTTTTTGTGCCTCAGACCCCATGATCACGCAGTGATCTTAGACTTACGTCAAAGTCTTAATCATTAAATTTGGTATGTTCCTTTTCAGTGTTTTAGCTAAAATTTGTTGTACAATAACTTACCCAGAATTTACATGTCAAGCAATATTTTGACCTGGTTACATCAGAAATAATAATTTTACAGTGATTTTAAATTTTGACTTAAGCCGAAGATCACTTTGTGATCTCGGGGTCTATATATGCTGATGTAACTTGATCACCTGGCACCAGAACTTGTCATGTGGCAGCTGTAACAGACGATGTAAATCCTCTTCAATAAATCTCATCCTCTCAATCCACTCCTCATATCCTCCTCGATCCGAGAGATCTGTAGGCGGCGGAACGTACAGGACAAACTCTATATCCTCGCGTCTACTGGGGTGCTTCAATGAGAATAAACACCATCTGAATTTATCTTTTTTGCACTCAGAGACATAAAAGCATAACTTTAATTGAATGTTGCAACCACTTCAGTGCGATCTCACCTACAGCTAGGCTAAAGCAGGTGTAGGTCTATGGGGCTATGCTTATGTAGAAACATAGCCCTATATACAAGCATTGCCTTACGCAACTTTCCACTTCTGTGTCTGATGTATGATGATACTTCACTAGTATCACTAGTGCAAGTGTACTCTGGACCACAACTTCTCCGTGTACATGACTTATAAGTATCTGTCATTTATGCGCCATGATTGAATTTTCTGTATAATACTCAGAACTTTTCGACTTCTAGCGTTGCCCCATATGGAGGCCTACGTGGAACAGCAAAGGTTTAGCTTGCTATCTCCAAGTATTGCCAAGCCAAAATAAAGGGAACATCCGCGACATGTCAAACTTGACTGATCAGTCGTGCTGCAACGTACCCGAAGCTGTTTCGATCCATAAAAACGGACGCAAAAATGGACAGGGATTACGGACAACAACGTCACACAGCGGACAACAACAGTATGTGGAGGACAGCACACTGAGAACCGAGGAGTGTATGCCAATGTTTGCTAAACTGCTAACCTTCGCGTCCCTTTAGGCCAAGACTAAAAATATAACCTAGAATTGTCATGATTGTGCTAGAAAATACCATGATTTACCAATGCTGGAATCGTTGGCTGGACATTTCCTGAGATTTTCCCCTCTACTTCTACGACTTGCTCGTTCAGAGGCAAAACCATTGTCACAAGTCACAGACGGATTGGGTTTTTGTTGTTTGTTTCTGATTTCTCCAAGTCTAGCACGGGTACATGTCAGTCATATGTCAGCTGCTCCTGCAAGATTTTCCAGCCGATTATGAAACCGGAAGAAGGGGCAGTCAAAGCAAAAGCTGAATTTAACCAAATATAGAACTGAACTGTGCACACATAAATTTGTATTTATTGTTAATGACATACTTAACTGGAATGTGAAATACTGAATTATCTATTTCATAAATAGTTTTTGTTCATGACATTACTGAGTTGCATGCTTACGTTTGCCACTTCGGCATGTTCGTTTGTAACTTAGATTAGACTTTTTTTGGCAGCCATTTCAGTAGGATCAGTCCTTGTTTTTATTTCACCAATGACCTGTTCTCCGTATGTTCAAAATGTACTTGGTCGCATGATACATTGAAATGAATAGGAGTTTATATACTCTATGAAAAAGGTATAATCTGTTAAAGTTACGTTCAAAATGTGTCCATATTGAGAGGATTTCTTATTCAAGGCAATAGCTGTTCCCGAACAAGATCGTCATGGCGGCGTTGAGCAAGGCAGACTACTTAAAGCGGTATATATCTGGCGATCCTGCTCTTGAGGACAAAAAGAAAAAGAAAAAGAAGAAGCTGAAAAAGATTTTGAAGACACACTCTAGGTAACAAGTTAAATAATTTATTTGTAGATGTTTTTGTTCTAATTTACTGTGCGGTAACAAAATGATGGAGTCACGAATTCTGGAACCTCTATAATGTGCAAGACGTATTGATTATTGTTTACCAACAATTAGCTGTATGAGGTTATGTATATGTAGACACATAACCCTACATGCAAGCACTGACTTACGCTGCACACTTCATTTCTCCTCGACATACTGATGTTGTCCGGTGACTTTGCCCGTAATACCTGTACATATCTGCCTCCAAAATGTCATCAGTTGACGGATATGCTTTGCCTTTCAGACGTACACTTGACTAGTACGAGTACACATACTGTTGGTTGAGGAAAATTTTGATACGATTTATTCAATATTTTCAGTTGTTTTTTTTGTTTTTTTTTTGTTTTTTTTTTAAACAATATTTTGTTCAAACAAATGAACAGATAGGGGTCCAAACAAGCTGTCCAGTTACTCAACACTGCTTCAAGCTGATCGGATCCACGTCGTAACATCCGCCCCTTCTAATCACCATACACACACATTTTTTCCACAGTAAATCTGTGGATTGTGCCCAGCAGTATTGAATCAGTTGTAGGAAAGTTGTCAGTAAGATGCCAAGAGTTGGTGGTTTACCAGTGGAGCTTTGGTTTTCCCTGCCCATATAACTGACTGCCATTGTATGTGTAAAGTATTCTTGAGTTTCCTCAGTGACCTTGAGGAAGGTTTTCAGCAACCTGCGGATGGTCATGGGTTTCCCCCAGGCTGTGCCGGGTTTCCACCCACCATAATGCTGGCCGCCGTCGTATAAGTGAAATATTCTTGAGTATGGCGTAAAACACCAATCAAATAAATAAATAAAATAAATCAGTGACCTTGAGTAAAATGCCGAAGGGCAGTGGTTTGTTCCAGGTACTGTTTATTCCCTTAAAGAATAATCAAATAAATAGATAAATTATACCTAATAATAAATATTAATTAATATTTCATCAGAACCACCCACTTTCCTGAAATGATTTTGTGTTATAACAGAGTGAAAATAGTGGATGATGATGTTGACTTAAAGAGTCTGTTACCTGGCAACCTTGAGAATACTTTAGAGGAAGATGTTGGAGACAATGAGCCAACCATAGCAGAGATTGTGGACGAGAGACCCGGAGGAAGTTCAGCGGCTGGAAAAGTATCGCCAGGATGACAGGTGGCAAACACTAGGAAGCAAGGACAGGGGAGGTAATTTAATGGAAATATTTAAAAAAAAAATTTTCAGTGAGGAAGTTTGTAATGTTGATGATGAGTTTTTTGAGAGACAAAGTTATCTGACAATATTGAAAACATACTGCATTATATTAAGAGGATAATAAACCTCTGTTTACTCATTTCAGAGCTTCTCTTTGAGCATAAATTTGCGCAAAAAAAAGTGCATTTTGAGATACAAATATAATATTTCATGTACAATGACATTATGTTGCAGGAAATAGCAGTGAGCATGAAAATACTGAAAATGATGATGATCATATACATCATGAATGTAGACATGATTCTGATTCTGACCAATCACCAGTAAGGAAAGGAAGACATGATTCCGATTCTGACCAATCACCAATGAGGAAAGGAAGACATGATTCTGATTCTGACCAATCACCAGTGAGGAAAGGAAGACATGATTCTGATTCTGACCTATCACCAGTGAGAAAAAGCAAACACGACTCAGACTATGACCAATCACCTGCAAGGCAGCATCATTCAAATAAAACTAATAAACTGTTAAGTCAAAGTAAAAATGGACGTAGATTATCACCAGCTCACAGTGCTTCCAAATCAAAGTCAGAAATACCTGCCCAATCGCCTCCCAGAAGAAAAAGTATGGATTCAGATTCTGACCAGTCACCACCAAGGAGGCAAAGGAAGGGTTCAGACTCTGACCAATCACCTCCAAGGAGGAACAGGAAGGATTCAGACTCTGACCAGTCACCTCCAAGGAGGAAAAGAAAGGACTCAGACTCTGACCAGTCACCTCCAAGGAGGAAAAGAAAGGATTCAGACTCTGACCAATCACATCCAAGGAGGAAAAGAAAGGACTCAGACTCTGACCAATCACCTCCAAGGAGGAAAAGAAAAGGTTCAGATTTGGAGCAATCACCACAAAGAAAACAGAAAGCTAAAGACAGCTTAGTCAAACCTCAAAAAACACTGTCAGGTGCCAAAGCTGGACTTTCGTCAGCAAAAGATGTTCGTAAAGAGACTGAACTCTTGAGAAAACGCCATGATGCAGCATTTAACAAGGTACTTTGTAGATTACCTTTAATATTTGTCAAAGATGCTAATAGTGCATTTGACCGATGACGTTGCATGTTCAATTCCAGCCGTTGAATGAGGTTTGTCGCAACTTGATGGTTTTGTCTAAATTCTCAGGAGTCTTCATCCGGGGAAGTTCACTGCCGTTGTCTAAGTAAAATATTTTTGAGCATGGCGCCAATTTGGTACCGTAAATCACCTGGAATTTCATGAAATTTTTCACCAAGTGCTCTGCTGTAATACGGTATGAACTGTTACTGTAGAACAGAAAGGAGATTACTGT
>NC_088298.1:6145603-6199246 GCF_032854445.1 Liolophura sinensis | reverse complement strand
TTACTGTAAATGCCCTAAAACTTCATCCATCCCAGCAGAGTTGCTCATTTTACCTTTTCTGAATGTTGTTTCTTGAAAGGTATTTCAAGGTTAGTTGGTATGAGGATGTGGTTATCCTACTGGAAAAGTATCACTTCAAAAAATAAAGATATATGACATTTATTTGGGTTGGGAAGTTGTGGGGTGGGGGGGGGGGGGGGCTGAAATGTGAGGTCATTTACAGTAGGTGGTGAAATATCAAGTGAAGCTATTGTGTGGTTTACTGTACATATAAATTACGAACAGATTCACCTTATTTTTCACCCACTTGGTAAAGCAGGGTGATTAGTGAGTGTGCAATTCATTTAGTGTCAAATCCTGATATTTCAATGTAAATTTTCTTCAAAAACAGGATGTAAAGTTCAGTGAATTATCCTTGTGAAGTTAAGTTGGATTGGGCCTGCGCTCTCCATAAAGAGATGTCAGCTAACTTGAGCTGGTCAGGCTGGAATGGATGATGTGGTATATTATTGTGTGGATAATGTGGTATATTATTGTGTGAATGGTGTGGTATATTTTTGTATGGATGATGTGGTATATTGTGTGGATGATATGGTATATTATTGTATGGATGATATGGTATATTATTGTGTGGATAATGTGGTATATTATTGTGTGGATGATGTATATTATTGTATGGATGATATGGTATATTATTGTGTGGATGATGTGGTATATTATTGTGTTAATGATGTGGTATATTATTGTGTGAATGATGTATATTATTGTGTGAGTGATTTTTTTTTTTTCATATTGTGTGGATGATGTGGTATATTATTGTGTGAATGATGTGTTATATTAATGTGTGGATGATATAGTATATTATTGTATGGATGATGTGGTATATTATTGTATGGATGATATGGTATATTATTGTATGGATGATGTGGTATATTATTGTGTGGATGATATGGTATATTATTGTGTGAATGATGTGTTATATTAATGTGTGGATGATATAGTATATTATTGTATGGATGATGTGGTATATTATTGTGTGAATGTGGTTTATTATTGTGTGGATGATGTGGTATATTATCGTGTGGATGATGAGGTATATTATTGTATGGCACACTTTGAGCTCTGTTAGAAACCTGTTTTGAGGTTTATTTAAAAGGTACCCTACTAGATATCCTACTCGAAAGTCTCAGTTTCAGCACCAAACATTATATTTTATGATATGTGTTTACCTGTGAATATGCACTTTTGGCTGGCGAAATTTTAGTCCATTGAGTGTGCATGTTGTTGACTGTTTCAGATCGATGAGGAATTATTGGGCAAGAACGCACGCACTGTGTTCAGGGATCGGAAAACGGGCAAACGGCGAAACCTGAAAGAAGAACAAGACAAGCAGGACGAGGAAAACGCAAAGAAACTGGAAGAAGACAAAAAATATGAGTTGTGGGGTAAAGGGTAGGTGTTTTTTTACTGTACATGTCAGTAGGGTGAATAGAAATGAGAAACGTGACATTCACAGGTGGGTTGCTAAGAACTACCGAAGGTTACCATAATGGAGAGAAGGAAAACATAATGACCTCTTGTGTCTGTATTTGAAATATATGTAATGTTTTCATAATACTTAGATTACTTCCCTTTTCATCGATTATCCCCCCTTGACAGTAGTTATCGGTTTAACAATGCAAGGCTGTTAGCATTTGTGAGCACTGGTGAGATTGAATTTACACAACCATGGAGATCAGCTCAAACTAGTACGCTTGGAAAAATTTCAGGTAAGGTAAACCACTTTTGAATCAGTGGGGTTTGCTTCTGGGCATTGAGAAGTGACAAAGTAAAAGGCAAATATTCTCCGTATCCAAATTCTTGAAAAGGGTAGAAACCTGCATATATGTATTACAAAAATACGGAATATTCACTTATTTAACTCATTATGCACCTTGGGGCCTCTCACCAATGAGGTTGTTGTGAGTTCAAGTCTTGCTTATGCAGGCTTCCTCTCTGGCTGTAGGTGGGAAGATGTTCCAGAAACCTGCGGATTGTAGTGGGTTTGCAGCCTCCATAATGCTGGCCGCTGTCGTATAAGTGCAATATTTTTGTTTGCAGGGCAGAACGCCAATCAAGTAAATAAATTATGAGGTGTTTCTAGTTTGTTCCCTCTTCTTAATCAGTATAGTGAATGGAAGATTTACAATGTACTAATTGACCAGTCAATTGACAATAGCTCAGTTGGTAGAATGTCTGCATCAGGGGCAGTAGATCCAGGGTCAATCCTGGGTCGGATCACACCTAAGACTTTAAAAGAGGAAGCTATAACTTCCTCACTTGTCGTTCAGTGTTAAGGTGCAACGTGTTAGTTCAGTGTTAGTGCAACGCCATGTTGACCCGTATCTGTAGAATGGCTCTGGCGGGTCGGCTCACATACCTTCAGTAAGTCGTCTCAGTGAAGCAGCACTATATAAAAGAGCGGTGGAAATCCATCCTGGAACAAGGAGGCACATTACATGCTCTCTAAAGACTCCTTTACCATCATACGACAGAAAAATTGTTAAGTATAACGCTAAACCCCAAGCACTCATTTGTTCTCACTCTGTTTTTCTGTCCAGTTTAAAGCAGGTGTCAGAGCAGGACCAAGCTGTTAGCGATGCTATCCACGAGATGTCTAAGCCGTTAGCGCGAGCGCGTGATGACAAGGACCTGGATGACATGCTGCGTAAGATGGACAGAGAGGGAGATCCTATGGCTGCCTTTCTCACCAAGAAAGCCACCAGCAAGAAAACCAAAGGTACGTGTTAGTAATCCCAACATGGCACAAGTGCATCAGGTTTGCTGATTTGTGCTTTGGTTTGATATTGCTTTCATGTTGCTTTTGATGCAGCTACTCTGCTTTGATGCTTATTTCTTTGTAGTGCTGCCCCATTGGAAAGCCATGCCAAAGACACCATATATTACAACCTTTCCAAAGCTTTACACTTGTTGTTTTAACCAATCTACCTTGTGGCTGATGCCGCCATAGTGCTGCCTCACAGGAACATCATGCCAAAGACACGAGATATAATACCCTTCCCAGTTGCAGTTGTTGGGTTGTTGACCAGTCAGTCTTGATGGGAATGTCTCTATATTGAAGTTGCTCCCTTTGCCCTTCTCCATGCCCTGCCCTGCCCAGCCTAGTTACAAATACAAGTATACTCACCCATGTTAATCAGGGTTCACACAGGTCCTTGGAAATCTGGAAAATACCTGAATTTTTTTTTTTAGAAATCCCAGGCGTTGAAAGTCCTTAAAATTGAAGATCCTTGAAAGTGCTTGAATTTCAGTGAAGTAAATGTCACAGACATGGAGGAGTAAAACAGTATTAAACCTTTCACATTTTGTCGTATTAGTGCCTTGTATACTTTCTAAGCCATCAGCTTCAGGCGGCAACTTGTCGGTTGACTCATATCTTGCAGCATCTTACTGTTACTGTTCCAGGGCTTCATGCATAGCTCAGGTTTATGGCCCTGGAGCATGGATACTTATGGTATAGCCGCACACAAATTCTATTTTGAATTCTGGTGGGTGCTTGAAGTCTTGGATAAGTCCTGGAATTTGTTTTCACCCAGCAAACCTTTGTTTGTGATCCGATGCTAAGATAAGGAAGTGCTGGGCTATTAATTCCTCACGTGTACTTGTGCTCAGAACAGAAAACAGCTGACTTGACTTGCTTTGTGATCCGATGCTAAGATAAGGAAGTGCTGGGCTATTAATTCCTCACGTGTACTTGTGCTCAGAACAGAAAACAGCTCACTTGACTTGCTTTGTGATCCGATGCTAAGATAAGGAAGTGCTGGGCTATTAAGTCCTCACGTGTACTTGTGCTCAGAACAGAAAACAGCTGACTTGACTTGCTTTGTGATCCGATGCTAAGATAAGGAAGTGCTGGGCTATTAATTCCTCATGTGTACTTGTGCTCAGAACAGAAAACAGCTGACTTGACTTGCTTTGTGATCCGATGCTAAGATAAGGAAGTGCTGGGCTATTAATTCCTCACGTGTACTTGTGCTCAGAACAGAAAACAGCTGACTTGACTTGCTTTCTGATCCGATGCAAAGATAAGGAAGTGCTGGGCTATTAATTCCTCACATGTACTTGTGCTCAGAACAGAAAACAGCTGACTTGACTGGCTTTGTGTTCCAATGCTAAGATAAGGAAGTGCTGGTCTATTAATTCCTCACGTGTACTTGTGCTCAGAACAGAAAACAGCTGACTTGACTTGCTTTGTGATCTGATGCTAAGATAAGGAAGTGCTGGGCTATTAATTCCTCACGTGTACTTGTGCTCAGAACAGAAAACAGCTGACTTGACTTGCTTTGTGATCCGATGCTAAGATAAGGAAGTGCTGGGCTATTAATTCCTCATGTGTACTTGGGCTCAGAACAGAAAACAGCTGACTTGACTTGCTTTGTGTTCCAATGCTAAGATAAGGAAGTGCTGGGCTATTAATTCCTCATGTGTACTTGTGCTCAGAACAGAAAACAGCTGACTTGAATTGGTTTGTGGTTGTTGGAGATTTTAGCAGTTTGACTAATCTGAAACAATATATCAGTCATGATGTCGACATTTGGATTGTGTTCTCGTGTATATATGGAGTTGTAATTTCAAAGTGTTCACAATTTTATTCCGGGTTACATGAAGACCCCTCCTCCCCCCCCTCCCCCCCAATATTCTACAAGTAATGGGGAAAGTATAATTTTTTATTCCATGCTTCAGAGAAATAGAGGGATATTTATTTAATTAGTGTTTTATATGCAGTACTTAACAATATTTTACTTATGCGACGACGGCCACCATTGTGGTGGGAGGAAACCGGGCAGAATCCGGGGGAACCCACAACCATCCACAGGTTGCTGGTAGACCTTCCCACGTACGGCCGGAGAGGAAGCCAGCATGAGCTGGACTTGAACTAACAGTGAACGAAATAGAGGGATAGGAATTTGGCTGTTGTCTGTTCCTCTGATACGCTTTAACTTCTGTGTGGTAACTGCAGCAAACGTTGTCTGATTTTAATAACATTGTGTACATTTTACATGGTATCTTTGATAGAGCTTGAAAAGTAGCCAGATCCATGCGTAAGTTTTGTATTCATGCATATGCATATGAATTCAGAGATTCCCATTGGTTGTTAGTTTCCTGGTATTAATTGTTCCAAAATATTATCCAATTTTGATAAAAAAAATTTGGTTTCTAATCTGATTTGGTGGCTTATGAAACCACATTGAAATACCAGCACTTATTTACAATCACAATTTTTAACTTGTCATTTTCCTTTAATACTATTTTGTTTATTTTACAGAAAAGCCACAATTTAAGGGCCCTTACCCCCCAAACAGGTTTGGTATTCGCCCTGGTTACAGATGGGACGGTGTGGATAGGTCAAACGGATTTGAGAAACAGTATTTTGCCAAAATGGCCGACAGGAAAGCTACCAATGACATGGCCTATAAATGGAGCATAGAGGATATGTGAAAAACAGAATTGTGTGTATCCATGAAATCTCCATGTTTGGTACAGCAAGAGTGAGGAATAGTGTTTTTTTGTTTTTTTTCTGAGTTGAGGAAAATTCATCTGAAGAGATTGCAAACCAGGAAACCTTTTAAAGTGAAGTGCTTGATGGTGCGTGGAACTTATGCATAATACCACTGACACACCAGTACATATGTATCGACGTTCAATGATGGAGTGTGGAGCTTGTCCATAATACCACCCGCCAGTACATGTGTATCGGCGTTCACTGATGGAGCGTGGAGCTTGTCCATAATACCACCCGCCAGTACATGTGTATCGGCGTTCACTGATGGAGCGTGGAGCTTGTCCATAATACCACTGACCCACCAGTACATGTGTATCGGCGTTCATTGATGAAGCGTGGAGCTTGTCCATAATACCACCCGCCAGTACATGTGTATTGGCGTTCATTGATGAAGCGTGGAGCTTGTCCATAATACCACTGACCTGCCAGTACATGTGTATCGGCGTTCATTGATGGAGCGTGGAGCTTGTCCATAATACCACTGACACACCAGTACATATGTATCGGCGTTCATTGATGGAGCATGGAGCTTGTCCATAATACCACTGACACACCAGTACATGTGTATCGGAGTTCATTGATGGAGTGTGGAGCTTGTCCATAATACCACTGACCCGCCAGTACATGTGTATCGGCGTTCATTGATGGAGCGTGGAGCTTGTCCATAATACCACTGACCCGCCAGTACATGTGTATCGGCGTTCACTGATGGAGCGTGGAGCTTGTCCATAATACCACTGACACACCAGTACATGTGTATCGGCGTTCACTGATGGAGCGTGGAGCTTGTCCATAATACCACTGACACACCAGTACATGTGTATCGGCGTTCATTGATGGAGCGTGGAGCTTGTCCATAATACCACTGACCCGCCAGTACATGTGTATCGGCGTTCATTGATGGACCATGGAGCTTGTCCATAATACCACTGACCCGCCAGTACATGTGTATCGGTGTTCATTGATGGAGCGTGGAGCTTGTCCATAATACCACTGACCCGCCAGTACATGGGTATCGGCGTTCATTGATGGAGCATGGAGCTAGTCCATAATACCACTGACACACCAGTACATGTGTATCGGCGTTCATTGATGGAGCATGGAGCTAGTCCATAATACCACTGACCCGCCAGTACATGTGTATCGGCGTTCATTGGTGGAGCATGGAGCTAGTCCATAATACCACTGACCCGCCAGTACATGTGTATCGGCGTTCATTGATGGAGCGTGGAGCTTGTCCATAATACCACTGACCTGCCAGTACATGTGTATCGGCGTTCATTGATGGAGCGTGGAGCTTGTCCATAATACCACTGACCTGCCAGTACATGTGTATCGGCATTCATTGATGGAGCGTGGAGCTTGTCCATAATACCACTGACCCGCCAGTACATGTGTATCGATGTTCATTGAATACAGCTATTAACACACCCCACATCCTAGTTTCACAAAGATGGCAGACATGTTCGAGAATCTCATGTATATGACAATGGTACAGTAATAGTGACTTACAAAATATCATATGACAAATGTACAATATAAAAAAACACTGTTTTTTGGCCCAGACTCAGTCGCAGATTAAGTTTGATCAGTGGTGATTTCAGTCCACATTTGGTTTGAAAAGTTTAGTCACATGACATGCCAATGGGAATATAGTTCCATTTTGCTAAATTCAATTCATTCATGACACAAATTCCCCTGGAATTAACCTGGAAGTGTGAGGTACCTGGACTTCATAAGGAAAGAATGCCCTAAGCACTCACTCACTCGCTCCATTCAAGAGGTTTATGTTTTACCCTTCCATTCGAAAAGAGGTTACATTTGACCTTTCCATGTAGTTTTTTTTGACCTTTTAATTCCAAAATGATTATGTTTGACCTTCCCATGCAAAAAAAGGTTATTTTTTTACCTTTCCATTCAAAATAGAGGTTATCAGACAGTATGTTTTATATGTTGTTTATATCCAGTAAGCAACAAGTCCGTAGAAAGAGAGTAGCTACTAAACTTGATGTCATGGAGATTCGTGGAAGAGGTAGCTTTTCAGTAGAATTGTGTATTTTGTATTCCCATGCTTATTTCTCACTGCCTCATTTGCATTATTCGTCACGTTTGTATGCTTGTGCTGAGATCGCTAGAGTTAAACTGACTTGGTAGATTTGTATTTGTGTACGGCAGCTGAAATTCTATTCAGCCAAGTCAAGGCTGGAAGAAAAGAGGTGCGTTGGCTTCAAACTCTTTTGTCATTGAAGGTAAAAACAGCCCTCCTGTATCATGTGACTTATGAAAAATGTTAGGCAACCTTTGTAGATATTAATTTACCAATAACCATGTTCCAGAGGCACAGGTGACACCTTTAGAAATTTCTCAGGTTCACAAACGTTCAGCTCCTCAATTTTTTCCATTGTTTTTGTACTTGTAAATAACTTTCTGAGAAACTTTTTTTTAGACCCTCATGTTAAAGTAAATGTGATCCTGCGAGAATTACCGGACATGTTTGACAGGTCACATGATACAGTTTGCAACTTTAACTGCAGAAGAGTTTGAAACATGAAACTTCCCTTTGCACTGTTTTAGTTCATGTTGAAATCCTGTTCTAACAGATTCTTGCTGAGTAAAAGTTAAATGTATGATTATTTGCTCATCCTGTAAATTTACCATTACCAGGATGTGTAGAAATCATTGGGCTTGTCACAAAAACAGGCAGAATCATGTCTCTTTTGGTTTCAAATGTACAAGAAAATCCTTTTGAGCATAATAGTTGAATTTCTGACAGGTGGAGAATACTAGAATACATTTCATCACAGAGAATACTTTCTCTATTTTTTTTTTATCAGACATTCTGTTAAGTTCCATGTACTTTTCCTTTTATATGAAAGATAGCTTGTACTTGGAAGGTGCTGAAATTCACCATCTCTGTTTTACAGGTGCTGAAATTCACCATCGCTGTTTTATAGGTGCTGAAATTCACCATCTCTGTTTTATAGGTGTTGAAAGTTACTTTTATCATTGACCTACACCACTTTTATTTTGTGTTATTTCAGCAAGCTGACACTAAAAAAATCCAACTCTGGAATAAAAGCAAAATTGAAAATCCATCTTTTTATTTCATCCAATCTTTATTTTTTTAATGATTCTCTTGTTCTTCACAACTTTTTGATGGTGTAAATTCATCTACAACAGGAATAACTGCAAAGACGCTTCACATTTCCTACGTACTAGATGATTGTAAGTTTTGTCCTAAGTGGGAAGGACTGCAGCAACCTGCACATGGTCATGGGTTTCCCCCGGGCTCTGCCTGTTTTCTGCCTATCATAATGCTGGACGTCATTGTATAAGTGAAATATTCTTGAGCATGGTGTAAAACACCCATCATATAAATAAATAAATTTAAGTTCTATTTTTATTCTTATACCAACATTGGAAAAATATTTACTCTGCTAGTGAAACAATTTAAATTGGTGTGACCTTATGTTAGTTTTATCTTGAAGGTGTCTCCTTGCATTTGGCCATTCCCAGCGTCAGCTTATGGAATGTGCTGCCTCACTGAAACACAATGGCAGCTCGATCCACCTCGAAGTCAGGAGACCCAAGATCAAACACAGGTCAGGTCATAACAAAAACTTTAAAATGGTGCTTGTAGCTGCTTGGCTTGGCCCTCAATGTTGAGAGGTTAGACCAAGAAAACATGACTGGTTGGCTCGGTGTCAGTATGTCATTGGGTGGGGTGTAGTGCCCGGTGTCTTCAGCATGATATTTAAGTGGCAGCAACACTTTGGTGGCATGGACTCGCCCTGCCACAAGAAGACACGGTATAAGTACACACACTTAACGACTCCTTGTCGTCATGCGATTGAAAAATTGGTAAGTACGCTGTTAAACTTGCAAGCATACACACATGCATGGCAGCACAGTTACAGGGGGCTCTCTGACGGTTCACTGTGACAATCGTTACCTTGACGTCACATGTTTGAATCCCAGCTGTCACTGTTTCAGCTGGGGCTGCAGGTGAAGAGGATTGTCAGATACATGACAGAGATCTCTGGTTTTAATGCTCTAGTCATACACCTGACCACCTTCATTAGAGTTTTTAATGTGTTTCTTGCATTCTCGGTTTGGTTTACTCCACAGGTCAGTGGTTTACTCCACAGATACACATATAACTGACAACCATTATTTTGGAGTGAAATGTTTCACAACAATTAATCCTTCACTGAAGATAGGGCCTTGTGATGGCCTTGTGATTTATACTGAATGTTTGTAAGGATAACTTCAAGGTTTATCTAAACGCGTAAAGTTTATTTATTTGATTGGTGTTTTATGCCGTACTCGAGAACGGCATATGGTGGGTGGAAACTGGGCACAGCCCGGGTGAAACCCAAGGCCATCCGCAGGTTGCTGACAGACCTTCCCAGATACGGCCGGAGAGGAAGCCAGCTTGAGCTGGACTTGAACTTACAGCATCCGCATCAGTGAGAGACTTCGAGTCACTACACCACCCTGGTGTGCTAACCACTTCAGTTCAGATTCAATTGAATATAATTGCCTTTCACAAAATGTCAGCCTCATTATTGCACAAGTTACCATTCAAATTCCGTAATAAAGGTCATAGACTAAATAATGCAGATTGCTGTATAAATTTAGGAATCATTTTACAACCATAAATATTATTTGTACAAGTCTGAAATATGATAAATTGAACTATTCTTGGCCAAAAGTCTGCAATGACAAAATAATAAACCAAAGGCTTCAGTCCTGCTTAACATCCCCCAACATGCCTGACAAATGCAGCAATGTTCATGGATTGGCCAAATGTGTCTTAGAGTATAAGGAACCAAATCATTCAAAGATAAAGACACTAGCCCATATTGAAAAAGTCCTGTATTTAATGTCTTACAAGTATATTATTATATATATACATATATACTTCAAATCAAGTTCCAGACATGGGAAAGCAATAAAATAATATAAAATGAAAAAAAAAAAAGAACAACAGAAAGACAGCATGACATTCTGTATCATACAATTTATAATCATCTTTTTTTTTTACACATGTCTACTAATTAAATTATCACACATTCACGGATTCACAACTGAATATTCACTACTAAGGTCATAGACACGCCCACTAAGGGGGCACAACTCCGGACAATTTTCTGGTACACTGTACCAAATCGCTGATTTGAAGTACCCCATAACATAAATTATTATTTATGAAATCTTCATCCCCATATGCCCCTTCCCCCCACCCCCGGGAAACAAACAGCCATATCATGATTATGTCAAGGTGAACAGCTCGTGGTAAAAAAGTGGAACATGTTTCAGTTAATCGCAAAATACATACACGATCACAGAGGCCTTAATTCCTGGTTACTCGACATGGAACTGGTCTTCAACCTTTGACCAGCAGTATCATGATAACGGGGTGAGGGGACCCAATCATTTTCCCCACAAGGTGTGGAAAGTGTACATAGAAAGCAGAAACCCTGAGGATACATGTATATGTATATCAAAGACTTGTTAGTCCTTCGGGCTTCGAAATATAATCCTTTTAACTCTACTCCTGCAAGTACATATAGATTTTCCCTTTACGAATCAAACAAAGTATCATATGGATAAGAGAGTTCCTGTAACTGATAACAACCAAACTATGGATCAAATCACGAAAAAAAAAAAAAAATTTTTACACGATTCATTACCGTCCTGATGCACTTCAAGACAGCTAGCTATGACAGTTTAACCAGGTCACAAACTCGTTCACAATCTTAACCATTGTTTAACTGTGGCTACTGTAACACTATAATATTATAACATTAGTTCCGAATGTCATAAACCTGACTCACCACAATGTAAACTTCAGCTCACAATGTCATAACCCTGACTCACCATACTGTAACCTTTACAATGTCATACCCCTGGCTCACCCTACTGTAAACTCCAGCTCACAATGTCATAAACCTGACTCACCACACCGTAAACTTCAGCTCATAATGTCAAAATCCTCACTCACCACACTGTGAACTCCAGCTCACAATGTCATAACCCTGACTCACCATACTGTAAACTTCAGCTCACAATGTCACACAGGGTTATGGTGAGTCAGGGTTATGACATTGTGAGCTGAAGTTTACAGTATACTGAGCCAAAGTTATGACATTGTGAGCTGAAGTTTACAGTAGGGTGAGTCAGGGTTATGGCATTGTGAGCTGAAGTTTACAGTATACTGACCCAAAGTTATGACATTGTGAGCTGAAGTTTACAGTAGGTTGAGCCAGGTGTATGACATTGTGAGCTGAAGTTTACCGTATGGTGACTGAGGTTTATGACATTGTGAGGCTCACCATACTGTAAACTTCAGCTCACAATGTACATGTGAAAAGTGGCCCACTACATTATTCCCTTGGCTCACCATGTTATATGAATAGTTTCATGAAGCTCACTTATCTGTTTGCCCTATACTACCATGACAACACATGTTGTACAGATATAAAGTGCACTTAGCCAAGGGCTACTTAGCACTAAGTATGCTTCATGAAACCGGCCCCTGAGCCTAGTTGTTCAAAAAAGATGCCTAGAATCTGGTAAATTCTGCCAATGTAATTTTGTCTTCACAATCAAATCTTTCACATGCGAATATGAATTCCAGGCTTTTCAGGGATTTGAAGGCCATGTACGAACCCTGTCAGGAGATAAAGCAATCGTGCCAAATGACTAAATTATAACAGCTCATACTGAATGCAAATAATACTTTTCAACGGAAATGAAATAATCAGTGATCAAGCTATTTAATGTGAAAGTTCTTTCCTAAATGATACAATCACTGGCGTATTCTCTTGAAATGCAGTACCATTCTTAATAACAAAAATACAGTACTGTAATTCTTCAACCTCTTCACATGTTTACAAGGTGTTTATTTAAGCACATTCTGAAGGCATTTTTCTGTGATGATTGATAAAATTATACATTCTGTGAAGCCCTGAAACTGGCCAATCCAACCAATGTAGTTTTGTCTCCAAAATTAAATTAAAACGTGCACTGAAATTGCACTGATAGTCGTTCTTTCATATCTGAGAAAGTTGAAGAATTAGAGTAAAGGGCCTAAAATTTTGCCCAAAAGAGGCAAATAAATGTCACGAGTTATGATTTTCAGTTATGAAATTTACATGTTTCCTACCTTCCAAACAAACCTAAAAATACCTTTCTAGGATCAAGCTTAGTCATGGGGGAAATTTTAGGTTCTTTACTGTGTATTTATATTTTTTCTTGTTACATGTTGTCTTAACTGCAAAAGCAAGGTACATGCTCCTAACATATGCATTGTCATTTGAAGCAATTTTGAACCCTTGAAAGTTCAGAATGTGAAATTTAGGTTCATCCAAGCAGTAGCAGTAAAGCAATGGCGCGGGAAGGGTACCAGACAGACCCTATACATGTACCATGTGGAACAGGGGAGATATTTAGGGACCGGGTACAGAATCCCACACCTGTAACATATTGAAACAGGGGAAGTAACTAGGAACAAGCTACGGACCTTCACACATGCATCCAGTAGGAACAGGGGAGGTAGCTATGGACAGGGTAGTGTGCCCATACATTTTTTTGTGTTGGAACAAAGGAGGTAGCCAGGAACTAGATACAGAAGCCCATACATTTTTTTTTATGTTGAAACAGGGGAGGTAACTAGGGCCATGTTCTAGACTATACAGATCTGTCAGACCACCACAAGACTATACAAGTTCAAGTTCTAATTTAGCAGTGGCAGATTTACATTGTTCTCGGGGAGCTGTCCTGCAAAATGTGGGTTATCTAACTAGGACAAACTATACCCACACATTCTTCTCTTTCTTATTAACACATATCATATTTATATGTCAAAATGTTAAACACCTGATGAGAACACACACTGCAGGTACCATGTCATGCCTGTACTGTTAGACTCCACCTACAGGTCAGGGAAACTATAAGGGGGGCTTAACTCCAGTTTTATAACATCAAGTCCTCAGAAATCTCATGTTCATTTGGTGCTATGTCTCAAAACACTCAATGCTTTACACAAATTTAGAAATACCCTGACTGCACAGAACTTTTGAAATAGACGATCAATCTCCGAATCACAATAACCTGATGACATGACAGCTTTTACCTGATTTGTTTAATTAGGCCACACAAATTTTAGTTGCTGTTTTACTGGCAGAATAATTCTTAGAGAGTAAAAACTTGAAAACCATCAAATTTGTCACATATGTGGGTTATTCTGGCAATTTTGCAATGAAAAAAACAGACTTAGGGAAGCAAAGAAAAACAGGGAAAACATAAAATCAAGGAGATCAGACAAAACGAAGAGATGGATTTTCAGTGTTAATTTGATTTCACTTTTTAATTTTTAAGGCTCACCCGTAAAACGAAAATAATTGGTGTTGCCTTACTCAAGACAATACAGAAGTGACAGAGGTTGATGTGCTGACAGAGACTGACACGTGTTTCTAATACCAACTGCACATGAGTGACTGAGGATGACATGTGCTGGCAGAGGATGACATGTGCTGACAGAGGCTGACATGTGCTGGCAGAGGCTGACACATGCTTCTAATACCAACTGTACACGAGTGACAGAGGCTGACACGTGCTGACAGAGGATGACGTGCTGGCAGAGGATGACATGTGCTTCTAATACCAACTGTATACGAGTGACAGAGGCTGACACGTGCTGACAGAGGATGACATGTGCTGACAGAGGATGACATGTGCTGACAGAGGATGATATATGCTGGCAGAGGCTGACACGTGCTGGCAGAGGATGACATGTGCTGGCAGAGGATGACATGTGCTTCTAATACCAACTGTACACGAGTGACAGAGGCTGACATGTGCTGGCAGAGGCTGACACATGCTGACAGAGGATGACACATGCTGGCAGACGATGACATGTGCTTCTAACACCAACTCCACAACATGAACACAAAATAACTTAGGCATAAATCAGAGGACATCATCCAACAAGCACTTTTCCTAATCACAAATAAATACTTCTTAAGGTCAGACAAGGCTCTCATTTCTAGCTCTGACATTACAAATAACTGGCCAGTAAATGTAGGCAGTTGCTCACACTCACTTGCACATGTTATTGTCAAATACCCAATTTCCTAATATGGTCATATATTAAACATAAATTCCCTTCAACTTCAAAAACTTCCAAATTTCTCAGAAAAGTTTCCTGGAAAACAACAGACCTTTGTTCTATAGTTACAGTCAGGGACGCAAACTCAGTTTCACTCCTACTTTATGGCCAAGGGAGTGAACCCAGTTTCCCTCATTTTTATGACCAAGGGAGTGTACTCAGTTTCCCCTTTTCGTTGTGACCAAGGGAGCAAACCCAGTTTCTCTCTCTCCTCCAGGTCAAGGGACGTAACTGAAATCGTTATTGCACACGATCTATTCCATATAAATCAAAGAGATTATGTCACCTGTACCGATTCCCAGCTTACTTTTCTTGAAGCCCCACATGTACAGCCATTCTGAAACATCCCCATGACAAGAAGAGCTAAGAAAAATGGTGGCTAAGTGTACTTGTATATCACAGGCTTTCGTCACTCTCCATGGCCTGTAACTGAACATCCTCCTGAACGACAAACGAGGGGAATTGTAAACCCAGCTGTGCCTGTGCTTCTGCCAAGGCTGTGTTCTCTTCCTCTATGTCTGCAAAACAACAACAACAGACTCTGAAATTCAACATTCACAAAAAGCTGAAATATCAGATTTCCTTCACTGATTAAAGTAATAATTCCTTTAGACATGATTTTTATTATTACATCTTCAATTTTCCATATCCTGACACCATGACTGGTGATAAAGGAACATCTTGTTTCACGTCAAACAACAAGAAAACAGGCTGTCATTCAACATGTAAGACACCACCCTGTATACAAATCCTGCAGGCCTACAGCTAAATTGTTTAAACTTGTTCACCTACAGAAAATCCTGATATGTTGTCAAAATATGAACAATAAATAGAGTACAGCAAATTTTACAACAATTTGTCTTGAATTACTCCGCTTTTAGTTACAAAAAAAAAAAAATGAAATAAAATAAAACAGCAACAACAAAACAATACAAAAGCTTTTGTTACCGGAGTCATTAAGCCTGGACATAGAATCTTCATCCTCCGTAACATAACGTTTGTCTATCGCCTCCTTGATTTGGTTGTTAGCTCCCTTGGGGTCAAGATCCATCGCCCAAGAAAAGTTCATCATGGCCAGGTGGGTGTTGCCTAACTTCTTGTGTACCTGCCAAAATAAACAAACTGATTGATTGATTTTAAATGACTGACTGATGGTTCAGACATGATCAAAGCACCATTCCATCACTCACTTTTACAAACTAACTTTACCTCAGAATACAAGGCCTAATCCAGGTTTGATACCAGACTCTCCAAAAGTAGGCAAAAAAAAAAAAAAGACAAGGAGTCCTTCCGAAAGCTATTCGTCCTTTCTGTACTAAATCAATACCTACCCTGTACATCTGTTTGGTATTTTTCAAAATACTGGGAAGAGAATCTTTTCGATCAAAATCAGTTGATCTTTCTTCTACTACCTGACTACCCTTAAGTCAAAACCATTAGTACATGTAGGTCAAAGATTAGATACTTTGAAAATCCTGATTTCCCACAAAATCAGCTGATCAGCTGCAAATTCTCATCCTTGATAACAGAATGTATAATTACTGACCTTTCCTATAAGAAAATACACAAGGGATTCTTTAGGGACTATTTCCTTCAACTCTTCTAATTCGGACAATGCCTCCTGAAACAACAACATTTATTTAATTTACTGATGTTTTACACAGTGCTCGAGAATATTACATATGCCTGTGGCCAGCATTGTGGGTGGGAGGAAATCAGGCTGAGAAAAGCCACGCCCATCAGCAGGTCATACAGGTCAGCCACCTGAACGCCAATGTGCATATGTAGGTACGATTGGGGTTTAACGTTGTACTCAACAATTTTTCAGTCATGTGACAAGGAGGAGTCATTAGCGGTGCGTACACACACTGTGCCTTCTTGCGCCAGGGTGAGTGAGTCACCACCAAAATGGTGCCGCCACTGAAGCATCACGCCAAAGTTACCACACATGGGAGCAAGTCACATTATACTGACACTGGGCCAACCAGTCCTGTTGCTCTAGCCTGTCAGTGCTGAGTGCCAAGTGAGGCAGCAACAAGTACCATTTTTGTGTGTGTACATATACTGTCTCTCCTTGTGGCAGGGCGAGTCCATGCTGCCAAAGTGCTGCCGCCACTGAAGTATCATATTGGAACACACCAGATATGACACCCCACTCAGTCACATTATGCTGACACTGGGCCAACTAGTTCCATTTCCTTGCTCCTTGCAGCAACAATTTTTGACGTTTTTAGTATGACCTAACCCTAGTTTGATCCTGACGTCTCGACTTCGAGGCAGACGCTCGAAGCCATTAGGCCACCGAAGCAGTCCAATGTGCTGCATAAGACAGTATTTTAATAGAGGCCAACTCCTTAGCACAGCAGAAAAATGCCATGTTAACAAACTCTTTCATCAAGTGGGTTGCTGGAAAATTTACCAGTCATGTCCTGCACGAAGTTAAATACTATTTCCAGGCTTGTACAACTACTCCACTGATGGCAAAATACAAAATAAATTTATCTGATTGTTAATTAACGCCGAACTCAAAAACTTTTCATTCGCACAATGGTGATCTGTTTTAAGTGAGGAGAAAACTGAAGTGCACAGGGTAAACCATCGACCTTTCGAACTTTCTTGCGTGCAAACGTTCAGACAAGCACATCATACTGTTTGCAGAGAAATGTCATCCAGCGAATGTTAAGACCACACGTAAATAGGAGCATCGTCTTGACCAAAACTGGGCTAGAACCGCAATCTCATGTATCCTAGCCACTGGATACACGAAGACAGGCTACACAAGAGGGTCCAGATCGCAAAAGAACACGGAGTTTCATGACGTTTGCAATACTTGTGCACTACATACACCTAGGTGTTATATAAGTGCATGTATACCAATAATTGTGGCATAATAAAGGAAAGAACATAGACTTTCATAGCTTTGAACCTATCTGTTCAAAGGGTGGAAAGGAGCTTTACAAGTTCGGCCACTGAAACACTATAATGACTCGGCCATGGCGAGTTCCAAACAAAAATACAAGAAGACAATGACACTTACCTTGTGCCTGTCGTTGGCAAACAGAATAGAAGCCCTGTGGAATTTACAGAGAGGATTGTGGGGGTCTATGGCCATGGCTCTGTTGAGGGTCTTGAGAGCGCTCTCCGTCTTCTGAAGAGCATGCTGCACCTGAGGGCAAAACACACAATTACATTATAAACAGGTAATAACAAGCTCACATTATAACAGGTAATAACATGATCACACTATAACATGTAATAACATGATCACACTATGGCATGTAATAACAAGATCACATTATAACATGAAATAACAAGATCACATTATAGCATGTAATAATAAGCTAACATTATAACATGTAATAACAAGACTGCACTATAACATGTAATAACAAGCTCACATTATAACAGGTACTGACCAGATCACATTATAACATGTAATAACAAGATCGCATTATATAAACTGGTAACAACAAGCTCACATTACAACTTGTAATAACAAGATCAGATGTAATAACCAGATCACATTACAACTTGTAATTTCAAAATCACATTATAACATGTAATAAAAAAATTACATTATAACATGTGATAAGGTTACATTTATAAAATGCAATAACATGATTACATTATAGCATGTAACAAGAAGATTACATTTATAAAATGTAAGAACATGAATTGTGAACTTACCACCCCTATATGGCAGACCAGCACAGAGCTCTCTGGGTAAATGGACAGGGCTTTTCTAAAGTGAACCTCGGCAAGGTTAAACTTCTCTTGTTTGTAATAGATCAGGCCTACCCCATACCTAGAAAAAAAAAAACACAATTCATAATGATTTCTAAAGCCAATTATGGCTGCTGTAGTCCCTCAAAACCTCAGATTGTCATGCATTACTTGATGTCAGCAGAGAGTCTGGTCATGATGGGTATATGTACTACAAAGAAAGCTTAAAATACACCAGTTACTCATAACTCATTCCAAAACAATAAATTACTATAAATCTCTGGCCTTTTCAACCTCTAAAGCACTTTTTTAGAGGAGATTCTTTTTTTGATTCAGTGAGTGAATGAGTGCATGGGGTTTAACGTCGTACGATTTTTCAGTCATATGACGACGAAGATCCTTAGAGTGCATGTAATGTGCCTGCTTGTTGCAGGACGGATTTCCACTGCTCTCTTATCTACTGCTGCTTCACTAAGGCGCCTTACCAAAGGTAAGTAAGCCACCCCGCCCGAGCCATTATATTGATATGGGTCAACCAGTCATTGCACTATCCTCTTCATGCTGAACGCCAAGCGAGGAAGTTACAACTTCCTCTTTTACAATCTCTTTTACAGAAGAAACATAAAACACATCAGTTGGGGGAAACCTGATTAACATTCCAAAAAAGGGCATACCCTTAAAATACATACTGGGCTTAATTTGGAATTTCTTGTGTACAAAAGTGTATTCTAAATTTAAACTTAACTGTTGTCACTGTAAAAATCATCGAGCAAACTTCATTTTTGTTTTTTTTATTGTTAAGATCAGTTAGAACCAATCTGTAAACAAGAATCTCTTAGGTTAGAGCTTTCAAATTATAAATAACAGAGAGACTGAGGCGTTTATAGGGATACCGAATCGTTTCTGATTGGCTGGTGTGACAGATAGTCACGTCCAGGCTACACCTAGCCTGAGGTGAATTTTAGGTATTGCAGATTTATTCATGTATGACCAAACCCGTACGGTTTAACCCAAGAAACCCTTCCTCCACTGTCAGCAGATCAGCGTGGACTTTGTATCCCTTTAAATCCTAAAGTAAGAATTTAAATGGACTAATAGTAGATGTGGTTGAAAGTTGGAATATTTTCAGATTTTGTCAACGACAACCCAGTTTTGGGAGCTTCCACTAGCCAGGACTTCGAAAGGCTGTCTGCCGGACCGCCCTGAAGTCGATAAACAGCAAATCCGAAATGAGCCAATACTCACCGCGCATTGTAATGCCTGGGATCAACACGGATAGCATTTCTAAAGCAGGACAGGGCCTTGTCAAGCTCTTCAGTTAATACATACTCGTGACCAAGAAGGGTATAGGAATAAGCGAAGTCTGGAGCCACCTGCAAGGGTCCAAAAGAAAAATCAGAAATGACTGATTGATTCGTTGATTGGTTGGCTGGCTCGTGTTTTAAAACAGCGCTAAAGTTGGGCGTCTGTGTCTGGAATGTATACTTTAGTATTAGCCACAGAGAGGCCTGAATAGTTCACATCAGGTACACCTTTTCTCTTAAAACCCACCAGCGTTCTCCACCCACCTCGAACTGTAACAAATTTCACACACAATTTATTTACTTGATTGGTGTTATATGCCGTACTCAACAACCTTTCACTTATATGATAGTGACCAGTGATATGGTGGGTGGAAAAAGGGAACTTCATACGTAGGTTTTGATTCACATCGTCTGGACTCAGCCAAAGCACTTGTTTGTGTTTAACCTCGATACAGAGAATCAAAACAAAACATTCAAAAAAACATAAAAGTCGAAGCCCTAGACCAACTCTTACAAACTTCTAAAGTCACTTTTTCATAACATTTCTGGTAAATCACATGACCTTATAACATGATAATCCCGACATCATTAATGAAAAAAAAAAAAAATTACAAGAAATTTGTATCACAAAGTTTAATAAAAGTGGTCCCAGATTGATTGATTGATCACAGGCTGATGGACTAACCTTGTCAAAGGCCATTATCAACAAAATTAAAATTTGCTACAAACTCTTGTTTACCTGAATAGCTCTCTGGAAAAACTTGATGGCTGTGTCATGTTCCTTCTGCAGACTGAAACAGTTCCCCGCCGCGCACCAGGCCTGTCAACAACAGTAAACATTTGTGTAATCACACCTTTATTTTCACAATCAATCTCTCTTGCTTTGCTCACGTACAAGAGCATGTACATACGAAATGGTACACATACACTCAACAAAAATACAAACACACCAAGCAATTTTATATTGTTTTCTGTCAGTATTAAGCAACATGTTAAATTCAACAAACAGCTTAATCATTCATTATCAATTGTAACTTTAATTTCCACCAGATTTTCACATTTTAGGGCAATAATCTAGGCTATATGGCAGTGCGAAAGAAGAGTGGTGGATAATGACAGTTCACAGCACTCAGTACCGAGTATGTGCACAGTTAGTATCACAACAGGACTCCATACCGAGTGTGTGCACCGTTAGCATCATGACAGCGCTCAGTACCGAGTGTGTGCACCGTTAGCATCACAACAGCACTCAGTACCGAGTGTGTGCACCGTTAGCATCACAACAGCGCTCAGTACCGAGTGTGTGCACCGTTAGCATCACAACAGCACTCAGTACCGAGTGTGTGCACCGTTAGCATCACAACAGCACTCAGTACCGAGTGTGTGCACCGTTAGCATCACAACAGCGCTCAGTACCGAGTGTGTCCGTAGTTAGCATCACAACAGGACCCAGTACCGAGTGTGTCTGCCGTTAGCATCACAACAGGACCCAGTACCGAGTGTGTCCGCTGTTAGCATCACAACAGGACCCAGTACCGAGTGTGTGCACCGTTAGCATCACAACAGGACCCAGTACCGAGTGTGTGCACTGTTAGCATCACAACAGGACTCAGTACCGACTGAGTGCACCGTTAGCATCACAACAGGACCCAGTACAGAGTGTGTGCACCGTTAGCATCACAACAGCGCTCAGTACCGAGTGTGTGCACCGTTAGCATCACAACAGGACCCAGTACCGAGTGTGTGCACCGTTAGCATCACAACAGCGCTCAGTACCGAGTGTGTGCACCGTTAGCATCACAACAGGACCCAGTACCGAGTGTGTCCGCCGTTAGCATCACAACAGCGCTCAGTACCGAGTGTGTCCGCAGTTAGCATCACAACAGGACTCAGTACTGAGTGTGTGCACCGTTAGCATCACAACAGCGCTCAGTACCGAGTGTGTGCACCGTTAGCATCACAACAGGACCCAGTACCGAGTGTGTGCACCGTTAGCATCACAACAGCGCTCAGTACCGAGTGTGTGCACCGTTAGCATCACAACAGGACCCAGTACCGAGTGTGTCCGCCATTAGCATCACAACAGGACTCAGTACTGAGTGCGTCCACAGTTAGCATCAAAACGGGATTCAGTACCATGTGTGTCCACCTTCAGCATCTCGACAGCCCTCAGTACTGAGTGTTTGCCCCGTTAGCATGTACCCATTCGACATAAGCCAAATGAAAGTTTCAAAAGGGCTGATTATTTAGCTGATTGGTGTTTTACATCTTACTCAAGAATATTTCGCTTATATGACAGGGACCAGTATAATGATTGGAGGAACCCCTGCAGAGTCATGAACTGACACTGATCACATTAGTGAGAGTTACTGACATGGCGCCCATCCACCGTGTGACACTCACATGGCACCCATCCACCATGTGACACTCACATGGCACCCATCCACTATGTGACACTCACATGGCACCCATCCACCATGTGACACTCACATGACACCCATCCATCATGGTCACATGGCACCCATCCACCATGTGACACTCACATGGCGCCCATCCACCATGTGACACTCACATGGCACCCATCCACCATGTGACACTCACATGGCACCCATCCATCATGGTCACATGGCACCCATCCACCATGTGACACTCACATGGCACCCATCCACCATATGACACTCACATGGCACCCATCCACTATGTGACACTCACATGGCACCCATCCACCATGTGACACTCACATGGCACCCATCCACCATGTGACACTCACATGGCATCCAACCACCATGTGACACTCACATGGCGCCCATCCACCATGTGACACTCACATGGCACCCATCAACCATGTGACGCCCACATGGCGCCCAACCACCATGTGACACTCACATGGCACCCATCCATCATGGTCACATGGACCTATCCGCCATGGTCACATAGCACCCAACCACCATGTGACACTCACATGGCACCCATCCACCATGTCACAGTCATATGGCACCCATCCACCATGGTCACATGGCACCCAACCAATCTGTGACACTCACATGGCACCCATCCACCATGTGACACTCACATGGCACCCATCCACCATGTGACACTCACATGGTACCCATCCGCCATGGTCACATGGCACCCATCCACCATGTGACACTCATATGGCACCCATCCACCATGTGACAGTCACATTGCACCCATCCACCATGTGACAGTCATATGGCACCCATCCACCGTGTGACACTCACATGGCACCCATCCACCGTGTGGCACTCACATGGCACCCATCCACCATGATCACATTGCACCCATCCACCATGTGACAGTCATATGGCGCCCATCCACCACGTGACACTCACATGGCACCCATCCACCATGTGACACTAACATGGCACCCATGCATCATGATCACATGGCACCCATCCACCATGTGACACTCACAGGGCAGTTATCCAATGTGTTACACTTACATGGCACCCATCCACCATGTAACAGTCACATGGCACCCATCCACCATGTGACACTCACATGGCACCCACCCATCATGATCACATTGCACTTATCCACCATGTGACAGTCATATGGCACCCATCCACCACGTGACACTCACATGGCACCCATCCACCATGTGACAGTCACATTAGAAAGACAAATTAATGGACATTCCCCTAAGACAATGGCATAAAAGCCTAGGGACATATCTGGCAAACCTCAGGTGAATTCTTGTCCAGCTCTGTCAGGTCCTGAGCAAGGGCAGACAACTGCACCTCCCTGTGTAAATGCCATAAAGTTGTACTGTACATCTCCATTCCTTCTAGATGATGAGGTTCTAGCTGACGGACTTCGGAAAACACTTTTTCTGCCTGGAAAAAATATTTATAAATGAAAAGTGAATGCAACGAGCGGTGGACTGGCTGAACTATACAAGTACATATTCACTTGCATCACTAAATTAAGTGAATACTTTTTCTTTTATTTAAATGATTAGTACTTTTACACCGTACTCAAAGAGTATTTCATTTATACAATGGTGGCCAAAGTACACCAATTAAACGATAGAGGGATAACTTCCCCTCTGGTACTGGTTAAGCCCTGTGTACTCCCGTCCTATCCGACTCAACACCCAGGCTGTGTCATACTACTGAGGTGGGGGAGGTGCAGGGGGAGAGCAAAGGGGCCATTGTAAAGAGATTGAACCCTGGGGACTAACTTACCCTCTGGTACTGGTTAAGCTCTGTGTACTCCCGTCCTATCTGACTCAACACCCAGGCTGTGTTATACTGCTGAGGGGGTAAGTCTGAGTACAGATCTATAGCTTTCTGACACTCGTATTGACACTGAGCCTGGAAAGCCTTCCCTATAGATTGTAGTAAACTGAGGATACCCACTGCAAGAGATCAAGACATCAACATTTAATCATGTTTTTTTGTTTTTGTTTTTTTTTTAGGTTGGGGGTGGGAGGGGTTTTTATTGATTATTAATCATTTTTTGTTAATTTATTTATTTCATCGGTGTTTTACCGCCGTACTCAACAATATCTCACTTATATGGCAGCGGCCAGCATTATGGTGGGTGGAAACCCGACAGAGCCTAGGGGAAAACTCCGCAGACATTGCTGACAGACCTTCCCATGTACGTTTTTCATTATTAACCTAAGATGACTAATAAAAGAGCCATAATCCAAAAATTTTCCCTCACACATACATGTTGGTGGAAGGTTAGCGGTCTACAGCAAACTTCATCTTAGGCCTCTGTCAAGAAAATGTTAGATGTTCATGACGCCAACCTGCATATAACCGTGGATTTATGATCGTGGATTTATGATTGTGGATTTATGATTGTGGATTTATGATTGTGGATTTATGATTGTGGATTTACGCCATACTCAAGATTATTCCACTTATATGACGACAGCAACACTACAGTGGGCAGAAAATAGACAGAGCACCGGGAAGTTATCTCTAACGAACTCTGCAATGCTCTGTCAAATCAGTTGGGCGAATATACTCCAAACAGAAAACAGTCAAATTAAACCATCGTCCAGAACTGAGTAAATAGAAAAATTTCAGCAAACAAGACTGTCAAAAGTGCAGACATCAATGGATAAAACACTATGTAAACGTAACAATCGTGTTCCTTCCAAACTGATTGTGACTTGAATAATGATCATTTTTGAAGACTTTGCTTTTTAAAAGTCTCTAGACCTTTTGGGATCAGTTAAGCAAGATTACCTAATGACTGCCTCTGTAGTTGTGCTAACTGCACTTCCGCTGCGACATCGGAGTTTGCTGCGTTCTTGGCGTCAACAGACTGCTCACTTTTGTTGATTTCGTTCAGTTCATGCTGGGATTTGCTGAGCCGTGTCTTCGACTTACGCCCTGGGGCTTTAGGGCTGGAGAATTTTGTCTTTGCCTGACTCTTATTGTTTTCCTGTGAGAAAGAAAAAATGTGAAAAGTACATCAATCTCATACTCATGTTGTAAGCCTACTTCATCATTTAAGGATAGAATATACACAACTTTCTTCAGTCCTTTTTTAAAATCTTTTCACAAATATTCATAAAGGCTGAATTTTTAAAAGCCTCAGCTTTCATTTATCATTTATCTGATTGGTGTTTTACGCTGTACTCAAGACTATTTCACTTATACAAGAGCAGCCAGCATTATGGTAGGAGGAAACTGGGCTACGACCATCAACAGGTTGTTGCAGACTTTCCCAAGTAAGCAGGGTTCGCACACCTGACGGCCAAAAAAATTCAAGGACTTTTCAAGTATTTTCAAGTACCTCAAACGACAGTCACAATCTCTGCTTTCGCGTACAAACCCCAACAACAGACACAGCTTGAATACTTTTTTAGATCATTTCGAAAGCGTGGTACAGCCATGCCGTGGCATTCGACCGATTGGTTGCCATAACCTTTAGTCGGTGCAGGCATCACTGATCATCAGATAACCAATCATTGATTCTTATAAATTTCCACTGTCCGCCAGAATAAAAAGCGCAACTTAAAGTATTTCCGCACAACGCACATGTTTGTAAACAGCGCCACTGTCGGTTATAAGTAATCTAGGGCGGACTTGCCCATACTGGAGACATCTATACTTCAGAGATACAATCGGCAGTGTGCCCGATTGACACTGTTGGTGTCGCGCACAAGCTAGTCCTTGAAATCTGCGAACTGCAGCCATTCATCGCTAAAACGAGAGCTGCCTGGCATCTCTAATGCTTTTTTTCATGCACCAAATCACTCTCAATGACTATAGCGTAAGTTCTTACTGCCAAACCAAAAAAATGGCGATCTGGCAGAGAAAGGGAAAGTCTGTAGTGGCCACGTATATACCACTGGTGGCCACTTTAGGGGCATGCCCGCTGATTCACAGATATTACCAATGAATAACTGAATAACACAAACAAAATCAAGTACTTTCAAGGACCTCTATATAAAAATGATCAAATTCAAGCACTTTCCAGTCCTTGAATTACCAAAATAAAATTCAAGTACTTTTTCAAGGACCCGTGCGAACCCCTGAGTAAGGCGGCAGAGCAAGCCAGCATGAGCTGGACTTGCATTCACAGTGACGGCATTGGTGGAAGGATCCTAGGTCATTGCACAGCATTGGTGTGCCAACAACCTTGGCCACAGAGGTCCCGTCTCAGTTTTTACAATGCAACCATGTTTGCATAAATACAAAAACATATTTCCGTCTCAAAAACCTAAGTCTGCCACACCAAATACACCAACATCTTGGCTGTGTAGCACTTTGTTTTCATATCTTATTCATAACATATGCTACAGCGCCGTCTGCTCGAGATTCATGTGAAAAAGTTCAAAAACAGAAAACCTGTTGTTCCAGGCTGTTAATGATCTGAGTAAACCTTTTATAGCCTATAGCCGTGTAACACCAGTCGAGGAAAACTCACCTTCACGGAATTAGAGTTTGTAAACAACCTAGTACTTCTCCTCACATTGGTTATGTTTGAGGTGAGTCTGAAACAAAACAAAAAAAAATGTAAACTTAAGGAGAGTCTGAAACAAAACAAAATGTAAACTTAAAGCGAGTCTGAAACAAAAGATATACACTAGATGCGAGTCTGAAACAAAAAAATCTAAACTTAAAGTAATTCAGAAACAAAAACATGAACATTAAAGCTGTTATCCAACAGCATTGCTGGAGTCCACGCTACTAGACGTTTACCATTTCTGGTAGCCAGATAATGAAAAAAAACAAGCATGAAAAAAGAAAAATGGAAAGGAATGTACTGGATCTGAACGCTAGACTGTCAGGCATCCTTAACAATTAACAATTGGTACTGAGGGCTAGCATAGAGAATAGGCGGCTTTGATCTTCTGCTAGTAGCCGAGGACAGAAAGATTAATGAAATTGGTGATGACGAGTTTAGATAATTTTCCCAGAGCTGCGATAAAGAGTCTTACCCTGTCTGCGTGCTGCTGGAGTTGGACCTGAGTAAGCTGGTCATATCCAGGGCAAGGTCAGAGTTGAAAGGTTTTTGGTTTTGGTTTTGTGTCCTCTGAAAAACGACAACAGAAAAAACAAGAAACAATTTAATCTCAATGAATACATTATAGTTAAAGATTTACAACACAGAGGGTAAAACCAAAGCAGCGACAACAGTGTGATAGCTGTCAGAGGGTCACACATAACTGGCGAAATATGGCCTCCTCAATTTGAGTTAAAGTTTATACCAACAGTAGACTTTAATGCTTAAATATTAGCAAATTGCCCCCTAGCACCACTGTTCAAGGTGAATTAGATCAAAAAAATAAATACAATGATCTTAATTGAAATTTGTCAATGGTCTAAAATTACTCAGATCTTGAGTGGGGAAAATGTCATTTCTGTTTTCACGTGACTGGAGTAAGCCAAATAGTGAATTCAAGTGTCCATGAGACATTCAGTTATTCAAGGACACAGGCTTCTAGCTTAAAGCTTTTCAGTCTATCACTTATTACACATGTTTTAATATAATACTGCAGAAACTTCATCCCATCAAGCCCAAAAATAAAAAAAAAACAAAAACTACTGAACGAGACATTCACATCTTGCAAGTGTCTACTCTGAAATCAGTGGGTGGTACAAGCTTCCCTTGCCTAGCGTCAGAGTTCACTACACAAACTATACACTCAGTGTGGGATGGACGGACAGATGGACGGACAGATGGACACACTGACGCATGTAATTCCCAACACCCCCATCCATTAGCACGGAGTACAGAAAGTGTGGAGTAGGGAGACTGATGTCCAAAATAGGCTTACCTTCTTCCTGGGCAACCGTGGGGGGAGGTGTTGTGTCTCCGTGAGGGCAGTGGGGGAGGGGGTGATGAATGGGAGGTTGCTGGTAAAGCTTCCTTCACCAGGACTGGGCGTATCAGATGACAATGGGAGAATTCCGAAACTGTACAAGAAACAAAATCTTTCTGTGTAAAGCGGGTCACCAAGAAATCATAAAATCGTATGAACATCACAAATTCAGTAATCATCTTTGTTTATTTGACAAATAATGCACATTGCTGTCAGCCATTACTGCCTTTTTTTTATCTGTGCTTGGTGTCTCAGAAGTATACATGTACACACACAATGTAGTTCATTTATACCTCTGTTATTTTAAACCTGCCATGCTTTGGAATGATATACATGCATTAACTTGACTGGTGAGACGCAGAGAGAGTGAGAGACCTATTTCACTCTAATTCACCGAATAACCGGTGATATTTATTTACTTGATTGGTGTTTTACGCCACCCTCAAGAATATCTCACTTATACGTCAGCCAGCCTGATTGTGGGAGGAAACCGGGCAGAGCCCAGGGAAACTACCTGTGATACAGAAGATATCTGACCATACGTTGGAGTGAATGAGTGAATGCTTGGGGTTTAAGGTAGTGTTCAACAATTTTTCAGTCATATGACGACGAAGGAATCCTTAGGGAGTATGTAATGTACCTCCTTGTCGCAGGACGGATTTCCACCACTCTTTTATCTAGTGCTGCTTCACTGAGACGACTTACTGAAGGCAAGTAGGTCGCCCCGCCCAAGCCATTATACTGATACGGGTCAACCAGTCTTTGCACTATCCCCTTCACGCTGAACGCCAAGCAAGGAAGTTACAACTTCCCCTTTTAAAGTCTTAGGTGTGACTCGACCAAGGATTGATCCTGGATCTACCGCTCGCGACTATACATTGGGTATGTTCAAACTAAAGAGTTAGGGTCACTTTACAGATGGAAACTTAGGTGTCACCAGCTCATATGGACTAATCACAACAATAACGGATAAGGACCCGTGGCTGCCTAGGCCAGACTGAGAATACCAGGGTTTCCTCACAATTGTCCAACCCAAAGAACTTTACTTACCTTGGTGTTAAAGGAATGCCGGAAAGATTTCTCTCCACCACACGGTTTCGTCTCCGCGATGTTAGTGAAGCTGACAGGAGATTCGAGGGTTCAGGGGACGCTGGGGTCTCCACGTAACTGCCCATAGAGGGGAGGGGGTTATCCGGGGTGCCGGGGTGGAGAATTATGTCTGTGTGCTGGGGGACAGGGGTCTGAGGCTGGAACGCAATATAAAAGTTATAAAATATTTACTTACTAGTTTATTTATTTATTTGATTTGTGTTCTATGCCGTACTCAAGAATATGTCACTTATGTGATGGTGGCCATTTTTATGGTAGTAGGAAACCGAACAGAGCTCAAGGGAAAACCCAAGACCATCTGCAGATTGCTGGCAGGCCATAAGAAACTGACAGAGGAAACCAGCATGAGCTGGACTTCAAATCACAGCAATCACCTTGGTGAGAGGCTCCTTGGTCATTGCACTGCGCTGGCATGCTAACCACCACGGCCACCTACAGGATTATATCCCATACTATAAAATATTCAAAACTGACATGTATTCACAGAGGAAGCTGGTTTTCAAAGTCAATCTGCAAGGAACAAAATGAATCTATACACAGCATTTTTTTCAATTTTTATCATGCGGAAACGAAGAACCAACACAGTCTCAATAACACATAACTGCTTCTATGCTTTTCTTAATTTGTCAGAGAAAATGTAACAAAAAGAATTATTATTTTTGGTCAAAGTTCTCTATTGCCATTCATTTGAAACCAAATCTTTTTTTTTATTATTTTATGTACATACCACATACGCAAAATTAATGCAAAATTATTAAGCCAGCCTGTGAATTGGGGACATAACATCACACTGTCACACAGAAAACAATCCTGAAACGACATCTAGGTGTGTAAGTGAAAGAACCCCTGACAAAATCAAAAGTCTGGGGAGAGTGAATTTAGGTCACACTCCTGGTATTTCCATGGGACATGATAACAACACACCTGCTTGAAAACAAGAAAAAAAAGGCCTCATTAACTTCGCTTACTCTGCATTCTGTGATGACAGGAGAGCTGCCGTCTGATAGGCTGGTGTTGTGGCTGGGAAGTCCGGTGGTTTGGGGGAGGCGCTGTAGTGTGGTGGGCGGAGCCTGACCAGAACTGACCAACCCCTGGACGTTCCCATGGCTCAGGCCCTGGTCGGGCAGCTGAAAGACCTGAGTGGAATCCACTTTCTCACCTGTAACAACAACAGCCAATACATTTACCTGTGTGCCTGTTTTTCTCTGCTCATAATTTTTTGAGTACCAGTTATTCTTTACCAGTACAGTCAAAATACCAGTCCCTGGGAGGCCTGGTGTACTCATCACAAAATTACATGGGTTGCATATCACAGTTGAATTTATCGCATGCAGTGCTTTTCTTGTATTCAACTTGCACGCCCAGTCACAACTTGTATCATACTTATTTACAAAAGGTTGGTAGAATAGCTTTATTTATTTATTTATCTGACTGGTGTTTTACGCCGTACTCGAGAATATTTCACTTATACTACAACAGCCCACACTATAGTGGGAGAAAACCTGGCCAAGCCTGGGGAAACTCCCAACCATCCACAGGTTGCAGCGAGACCTTCCCATGTACGGACAAAGAGGAAGCATGCATGAGCTGGACTTGAACTCACAGCAACCACAATTGTAAGAGGACCTGGGGTCATTTATCTGAGTTATATTTTATACCATACTAAAGAATGATACAATCATACAATGGCAGCCAGCAGGAAAGTGTGAGGAAAACTGACAGAGCCAAGAGGAGAGCATCTTGAAATGAATGAAAATGACATTGAAACCGTGCGAATACTTTCACACTTCACAAGTGGTACAAAAATTTCATCCAACTAAATCTGATATAACTATGATTTAATGCAAATGACCCATGAGAACAACACAAATATTTGCGCAGGATTACACCTGTAAACTTACCCATCTGACAGAGTCGCTCAAAAGATGCCCATAGGAGAGGGTTCAACTTTAGGCTCTTCCGATAACATTCACATGCCTTAGCCGTCCTTTCAGTTTTGCTGAAGTTACAACACACAGTACAAATAAGTATGTAACTCTACACCTGCATTAAGGTAAATGACCAAAAATTTTGAGCCAAATAAATATCATAAAATATTACATTTGGTGTTGAAACTTATTTTTTTCCAGTTGAATATTATCTCAGCTTCCAAACAAACTTCAAAAATCACAAATTTGCAACTTGGTCAAGGGCCAAATGTTAAGCCATTTACCACGGACCCTAATTCCTAAACATTTTTGCATACGAAAGAGCAACTTTCAGAGAGATTTACACACCTTTATAATTTGTTTTCAGAGACAAAACTACCTTGGTTGGATTGACCAGTTTCACAACTTCACAAAAAAGTATAATTTTATCAGTCTATGCAGAATAATATTCTCATAATATGCTTGAATAAACACACTGTAAACATGCGAAAAGGTTGAAGAATTACATGTACAGTATAAATATTTATTTGATTGATGTCCTACGTCATGCTCATGAACACTTTACACATATGATGGTGAGCAGCATTATGGTGGGAGGAAACTGAGCAGTATTATGGTGGGAGGAAACTGAGCAGTATTATGGTGGGAGGAAACTGAGCAGAGCCTGGGGAAAACCACAACCATCCACAGGTTGCCAGAAGACCTTCCCACCAAAAACCAGAGAGTCTACAACTGATGGATTGAATTTGCAGTATTCCAGAATATTTCAATAAAATGCCAGTTAGCTTTATTGCCATATCTTTACAGTATATCTGTCTTCTAACTACAATAATCCTAACAATGCGAAGATATAGAACTTGAGTTGCCAAAACCAGTTAATGGTCTGACAATACTCATTTCCACTGATAAGCTTCACAGCGTAGAGTACCATGGTAACTGACAAATCACGCCTTAAGGCGATATAGGATTCAATATTTCTGTTCTATTGAAACCATTCTGAAGAGAAAATGGTCTCACAATGTCTTAACACAAACTTACCTGTAAATATGCCCCAGGAGTGAGAAAATATAGCAGGCCGAGTTGCCGAACTCTGAGATAATCTCATCATGAGTTTTACATTTTGTCAAAACACTTCCTGCCAGTACATTCTCTGCCTCTGATAATCTGTGAGAGAGGGAAACACAACATAAATCAGTCAACCCATGAGGCATCCAAAATTGGCATTGCTTTATTTCATGACTTGATACGATTACTGCCAGCTGAACAGACGCTATTTAGGATTCTATATCAATATCAAGAGTCTATGTACAATTTATAGTGTTAAAATGATTATAAATTTTCAATATGTTATACAGCATCCAGCATTTCAAATTTTGAGAATATTACCACCCATGTTGAAAGGCAACACATCCAAAACAGACTGATATTTTGTAAAAGGTAATTATTTGGCCATTCTAAAATAATAGCAAAAATTCAACTCTCATCATTTTTTTTTTTTTTTTTTTTATATTTTTCATCTCAACTGCATTTGGTTACAGTAGTTTTAATCTCTTTATTCCATCTGTGTTGGCATGCAGGGTTGTACACCCTAAATCTTCAACCTTTTCAACCAACTCTGCAATCAATATTTTTAAACATTCTCAGAGAATCTGAGAGGGGCTAGACATATAACTTGCACAGCCTTATGAAGCTTGAATCTTTAGTGACATCTTTAGTGCATTATTTTACAATAATTGTATGCACCAATTCCACTAAAAAAGGTGCTTTATACGTTGAAAATGTTGAAGACTTACAGAACATGTAATGGAAGGTTGACAGAATTCTTACTTGTCTATCTGAACACAGCATCGCGCCAGCAAATATTTACACTGCGGCGTGGAGCAACCACGAGTCTGCAACAAGCTGTAAGCTTTCTTTGACTTCCCAGCACGGTAATAGCAGGTTGCTAGCAGGAATATAGCGTCGTCATTTTTAACTGAAACAAAGAAAAACAATCCTAGTACATTAACACCATGGTTATCAGTACCTTTACCCCCCAACCCCCACCCCCCTCATTATTTAATGCCTTAAACGCTGAGCAGCAAAGAAATTGTTTTCAAAATAAAAATTTACATAAAAATGCCATTTCAGGTTTGGGCAACTCCATTTACATGTCATTATTATTTTACTGGGGGTCTCTGTGGCTCAGTTGGTTAGTGCGCTAGCACAGCATAATGACCCAGGAGCCTCTCACCAATGCAGTCGCTGTGAGTTCAAGTCCAGCTCATGCTGGCTTCCTCTCCAGCCACACATGGGAAGGTCTGTCAGCAATGTGTGTATGGTCATGGGTTTTCCCCCCCGAGCTCTGCTCGGTTTCCTCCAACAATAAAGCTGCCCACCGTCATATAAGTGAAATATTCTTGATTACGGCATAAAACACCAATGAAATAAATAAATAAATTTATTTGATTTATTTGATTGGTGTTTTTCGCCGTACTCAAGAATATTTCACTTATACGACGGCAGCCAGCTTTATGGTGTTGCCCTAGCCTCATACAACCTTAATGACTTAAAATTTTCTACACAAAAGTGCATTTTTGGAGGTCAATAAATATCACAAAATATTACTTTTGGTGTTGAAACAATTTTCCAGTAGAATATCATCCCATGTTCCAAACAAAAAAAAACAAAAAACACCTGTGTAATTTTTTACAGAACCTGAATAGATTCTAGTGGATTCTCCTTAGTCAGGAGTATCCACCATACAGAATCTATTCCATATCTAGAGCATAAAGCCTATGCTCCAAGTGAAGAGTTTAATGTCTATTACGTGGATTCCCTATTCATAACTTTAATGAACCTCTGATGTCCACCTGTTCAAAGGAGGAATTGGAAATTTGACAACAACTGGTCATTAACAAAATTTTATTATTAAAAATTATGGGAATCCGAGCAGATTACCGTAGTTTTTGTTTATGAGAGTCATTACAAGAATTGGTAATTCCCGGTATAACTCTGTTAAGACATGTCAACTGTAAGGCATGTTAGATATTCACCTTCCGCATACAGCCTTTCTGCCAGGAATGTGGCATCCCGAATTGAGTAGTGATTTAGGGCATCCCAAATTGCTGCCTGTAAGAAGAAGAAAAAAAAAAAGGACACATTAAAGTTGCGTTTTACTGGAGCAGCTTTTCCACTTCTTTTGACACCTGAAGTAACATACCACCTGACAATGTGGAAAAACAAACTGATAAAGCCAATAAATAACTATCTTTCAGAAGTCTGAGACAAGTTAACACTAGAACAGGGTCTAGTTTCACCAAGATTTACAACTTTTTTTTATCGTATCTTGTACATTTGTCAAACAATATTTTGCACATCACCATTACTGTACCATTGTCATGTATGTGCGATCAATGTACATGTACGGCATCTTTGTGAAACTGGAACCACATCTGTGCTACATATCCAGAATGCATGTAATACCAAACAAGGACAACATTGTCACTAAAACAATTTATACACAATTGTTTCAGCAGTTTAGTATGTCTTCAAAATGAATCATTACTCCTTATTATGGCAGCATGAAATTTGTTGGGAACAGAATGATTTCATTCTTCAGGATTAATGGTGTATTTTTACACACGAGTTAGCATTCACCTTGCTAGAATGTGACCATTACTAGGAAGATTTTAGGTGCGTTCCATCCATCCACTGATCTGACCGCCACTGGTGGCCGATTCACTTGCCACCAAGCGACACAATTTGAGAGCCAATGTTCAGGAAGTTGCGTGAGTTAAGAAGCTACATGTGACATACCAATGTTGAGGAAGTTGCGTGAGTTAAAGAGGCTATATCACACGCCACACGATCCACAGACGACAGACTGGGTGGTGGCAGTGGCACCACTGGTCTCCCCAGTGGCCAATGGAATGACACATCGGTTATCACGTTTAGTTCAAGCATTCTTACAACTAGACTTTTCAATGCTAGCACTTTGCCAGAGGACAGGGCCTGCTTTCACAACACTTCCTAAATGAGTTTTTCATATCTTTTCTCGTAAATGACGTCCCCCTAGTGGCGCTACATGTATAATCTTGACAAGATCTTTTACGAAAAAAGTTACGAGTAATGTGACTTATGAATTTTTGTTGGTTTGCACATATTCACATCAAAATTCCCATGGCTGGATTACCTTTAAAAGATGCTTTATCTATTCAGCATTTGACATTCCTACAAACCAAGATGACTTGGGGATTAAGTGTAGAGACTGGCTGAACCACACAGACGTCTGCTAAGGGCTGTATGTAACAAGAAGAGCTCTGTCCGACTTGGCTACTACAATTCACCTAACAACAGTACTAGATGATTCAATAAGAAGTCATTCCTTGTATGAACCAGACCTGCTTTATAGTTTCCTATTCAAGCTACTACAACTACAACACAGAGGAATAGACACCTATAAAAGTTTCAATGACAAAAATACAGCTGTTTCGCATATCAATTCGCTCAATCAGATAAATAAACCTCATGTTCAGGCAATGGCCGATACTCAGCCAAACTCCATTATGCCTTCTCTTCATCTAATACTGAATTTTCAAAAATCTTATCTAGACCGTTGAAGAACACTGTAAGTATGTTGTCAGCCACCCAACATGAAATTTGACACTTCAAATCCCGGTGAGGCCAATTATGCTTATATGATTTCATGAGGCATTTCTGAGAAGAAAAAAAACGTTCTATTCTTTCTTTATTCGTAATTTCAGGGACTTACTTCAAATATTTCATTCAGGCTATTTTGGTGTGTGCATTTTTAAAACTGAGGACGCAGGCTGTATCAAACACAACAGTTCTCTTAGTCAGATCTGACTCGATCGCAGAAAACGAAAATGTCGTTTTCGTTTTAAAAGCTCCACACGAAAAGTCGAGTGAATTAACAAAACCGGGGCTTAAACATGCAATTTAGTGGGTTAGATTGCTTCCTTCGTACCTGCACTGGTTCCTGAAGCAACATCGTGGTAAGCAGTGGTCTTTAACTGACGTTACTCGTTAAAAACGTACAAACATCAAATTCCCTTCATTGTCGCAAGTGTCCGCCATTAATGTTCGGCCTCGCTTTGGGTTTGCAATGTCACATGACTTCTTCCTGTTAACCGTTTTCAACTGACAGGTCGGAACAAGCACGTGCTCTCTGTTGACATACAGCGCTGACATTTAAAAAAAAAGAAAGACAAAAAGCCTAACAAGTATATTGACAACAGCTTGCATAAAAGACAAACGTGTCATAAATAATAAACACTTCTTCAAGGATAGTGCTAAAAACATCTAAATGTGCCTGGCTAAACATGTTTATCTTAATGCATGTATGTCCCTGCACGGGATTCGTGTACATACTGTATATGCTGGGGCTGTGCGTCGAAGACATGTACGGCAAAAGTTGTTCTATTTACGATATACTTGTTAACAGAAACGTACCCCCACCCGCCCCCACCTATACCATTAATTATTAACTAGCAAATCACATAGTGTGGACGCTGTTTTGGGCGTTTAGAGTTCTGTCCCCTTGTCTGACATTTGAAAACAATGCAATCGGACCTGTTATCTGTCTGGGCTGAAGCCCCTGAGTGATATCGTGGTATCACAACACGTATATATATATATATATATATATATATATATATATATATATATATATATATATATATATATTAACGCCTGAGATTAGGATCTTAAAGGAGAAGTAAACATAAAAATGACGCCCAAATCAGATGAATGATCATGAAAACTTATTTTCAAATTTAGTCTAATGTCTAATAAATTTATTTCTAAGTAAATTTGTTGTTCATATCCAAACAGGCATATAATGTGAATTATGATATAATTTATGAATATATTAAAAATAGAAGTGTCATCAAAATCCACGTGGAACACATTTGTTAGCGGAAAAGACCAAATTCTAATGCAGTTATATTTAGTAAACACGTGTTATATCCTCATTTACAACATACATGAATATTATTACACAAAGACACTGTATACCACGAGGTGGTCCCAAATACCCAACATACACAAATTATTTTCGAGTGTTTTTTTTTCTCTTCAAAGAAAGCGAAAAAAATACCGAAGACCATATTTACAACTAACTTCTCTTAGTCTTTCATCTGAACTTTATGTAATGTTTATATTTCTCCACCTTTAATTTTTATATATTTATTTGATTATTTGGAGCATTTTCACAAGCAAAATGGTGGGAGGAAACCAGGCAGACATCGGGGAAAACCCACAACCATCCACAGATTGATTTTCTCCATTCATCTTTATATTACAGTTAACATTGTAATAATGCTGTCGGCAAGTATAACAAAAACTGCAATAGATCTGAGTGAGTCCTTCGTGCTCCGGAAGTATTTAATGCGCATAACACTTCACGCTAAGTAGACAGATCGTGTTCACGCTGTTGACGAATTTGACGCTGAACCGTTGGACACGAGTTCAGTCTCACACTCGGGAAGGCATTTTTTTACATTTATCTGTTATACATGCGTGTTACGTGAAGTTCACTTGAGATCACGTGCCCTGTAAATTTTCCATGCGCATTCATCTCGCTCTGTTGTTTCCCTGAGTTACTCCGGGAAGTCACTCGCGTGGGAGCGTTCCACAGTAACTAGCCAACGCTCAGCGGTGTATTCTGGGCACTCCTGTGTCCGCCAGGCACCCGTTAAATTGCGTGTTATCCTGTGTAAAAGTTTCTTCAGTATGACCTTTAATAACAATGAAATATAAACAAACAAATAAATAAATAAATATATAAATGAATGCATTGTCAAACCCGTAGGCCTATGGATTAATCTAAACTTCATTAACCTGTAAAACGTGGATAACAAACTCTGTTCATCAACCTTTTGCCAGAATGTAGAGATGTCAAGTCCACCCTATATATAATGACTCCAGTTATCTATGTACCTCTGTTGACATTTTAGATTCAGTGCAGTGTCGGTCATTCATACTATATTGTTTATGAAGGCCTGCATAGTACATGTAACGCTGTGTTTTAGCAGTCTCCTAAAAACTTTTCCCTAATGTATTCATTCATTGTGGTAGATGTTAAGCTGGGCATCGGCTTCAAACCAGGAAGTCTGTCAGCAACGTGCGGATTGTCGTGTGTATCCCTTGGATTTTGCAAGTCCGGTTTCCTCACACCAGAATGAGGGCCGCGTACTTCTAAGTATAATATTTTCGAATACGGCGTAACACACCAATCAATCAAATAAATAAATAAATAAATAAAATCAACTCATAATATTTCTTTCAACTGTCTGGTAAAGAGCGACGATTTCCTGTCGGCCTGTTGACAAATGAATAAACAAAATAAAAATATGTTGTCGAAATTCCAAACTCCCAACAGCGAATGCTCCTCTGTCTACACTGGCTTTACATATCTAGTTTCACACTGCAATTAGTTCTCTTACTTATGTGTTAACGTTTAGTATTGCAGGGTAGTAAATCTGTTTAAATCTTGGATAGGTATAATGATGCTAGGAATTGTGTCAGCTTAACAATAACGACGTGGACGGTTTGTCGCATTTTCGTCTTCCTCTCAAGCTTCCAGAGGTCTTCCAGCAACCCTCGGATGGTACTGGGTTTCCTCCGGGCTCTGTCCGGTTTCCTCCAACCACAATACTGGCCGCCTTCGTATAAGTAAAATGTTATTGAGCACGGCGTAAAACACCAATAAAACAAATGAATAAATATTTTCGCCTAAGCGTGTGCATCCACTAATATCCTTCAAAACACCCATGACGGTAAACTCCAAATATAATAGACTAGAGCAAAGAGTGAAATCAGAGCGGAAGCAATGACAACTTCACTTAGCATTTTATTCTGACTGTTCAAGCAAATGGTTATATAAACAGTAGCAAATTACACGCTCCACAGCATGTGAATACAACAATTTGACAGATGAATAACTGTATGTGTGTATATATCTACAATGTAATCAGACTAGCGAATTACATGTGGAAGAGAAAGTGCTTTGGTGGGAACGTGCAGTGCTGAATGGGCTACATATCACCAGTTCAAAATGGACGGTATGATATGGACATGTGCTTGAATAAATAGGAAAATCGACAAATATCTAGGAGCAATATTTTAGAAAATTTCCTAAAATTATACAGCTAAATATGCAAATAGGATTACAGATGTTTTTGTCTCTTGGAGTAAAGCAGAGACTCATGATATAAATACACACTGCTTAATTAAATCTCCGGCTCTCATTAATACAGCAACCCACATGTTGCATAATTATTTCATTAAATTTTGCCGGAAATGTGTTGTCCCCAAGAAGTAAGGTAACAGGCGTAATAACACCAGTATAACCCGACGCCGTAACACCATCCATTAGTTTTACCCTCTGTGCATCCTACCGATGACATTTTCACAGGTAATGTTCAGTATTTTTATACTTGTGGCCACAAGCACATTTTGGAGAATCAGAAAGGAAGTTGTCAAATAGATCGCCATTCAGATTACTGCGGCCATTTCGAAGTCGGCGTATTAAAATGTTTGTCAATCTAGATTCTGAGTAGTACCATGGAGTTGGTTTTGTCGACTGAAACAATAAATGAGCTTAGATTTAAAGTGGGCTGGATCACTGAGTTGTTTCACCTGAGAGCATTCCAATCTCGAACAGTTCGAGGGAAGACTGAGTTTCTGAACTGTTCTGTTGGGCAGAAGAAAGGGGTAATTGCAGAACGCAACGGATAGGGGTTTCTATTAGAAGAAAAGTCTGGGATAAGACGATTTAGAACATGAGTTGGTGTTTGGAAAACTATTTTATGGAAAAGTGTAAGTCTGTATATGAGACGCCTTTTTCTCCGGGCTTTGCCCGCTTTCCTCCCATCACCATACTGACCGCCGTCGTATAAGTAAAATATTATTGAGCACGGCGTAAAACACCAATAAAATAAATAAATAAATATTTTCGCCCAAGTGTGCGCATCCACTAATATCCATCAAGGGAACCTCCGTGGCTCAGCTGGTTAGCGCGCTAGTGCAGCATAATGACCCAGGAGTCTCTTATTAATGCGGTCGCTGTGAGTTCAAGTCCAGCTCATGTTGGCTTCCTCTCCGGTCGTACGTGGGAAGGTCTGTCAGCAACCTGTGGATTGTTGTAAGTTTCCACCGGGCTCTGCCCGATTTCCACCCACCATAATGCTGGCCGCCATCGTATAAGTGAAAGAGTCACGGAAAACGCCAATCAAATAAATAAATAAATCAAATAAATATCCATCAAAACACACATGACAGTATATAAGAGACATAGACTAGAGCAGAGAGTGAACTCAGAGCGGAAGTAACGACAACGTACGTCATAGTTGATAAATAGTCTGACGTATCCGGTGAAATACGACCTCTGGCCATTTTACCTCACTTAGCATTTTATTCTGACTGTTCACGTAAATGGTTATGTAAATAGTGGCAAATTACACCCTCCATAGCACCTTGGCTTAAGCACAATAAAGTAAAAAAAAAAACTTGCAATGAGGCTAGTTACAATATAATAGGCGTTACTGGTCTAGAAATAGCCTACTCAAAATACTGCGCGGAGCTATCCTGCTAACTGACATCCACCAAAATGGCATAAAAACACAAACAAATAGTCTCCCAAACAAAGGCTCAAAAATCAGTGATAAAAAAAGACAGTTGGAGCTATACTGGCTCTAAACGGGACCAGGAAGCGTTAATCGCGGTTCTACTTCCACAACTACAGACATTGCGGATGTGTTGATGCTCACCATCACTTCCTACCACGTCACCTGGCGGATGATTTCAGGGTAGACCCTTATGACAACAGTCCACAATGCTTCCGGTCGGGGAGGTAATGTAACGATTGTACATGGAATCCTCTTGCTGGGTTTAGACATATTTTCTTTGGCCCCTTTGGACTGCCTTTTTGGCAATGGCTTCCATTCTAGGTACGAATTTGTGTGTGTTTTCAGACAATGGTGGCGGACGCACACCAGGCAAAAGTAGTGAAAAGTCCTGTTTCACCGGTCTCTGTCTGGGTGGGTTTTAGAGTTTGACTTCCATCATCTGTTTGTGGGTTTTGTGAAAAATCCCATCGATCAACCCGTATCATTCCAGAATTTGACTGGAGTTGTCTCAGAGCTTTCGTGGCTCGCCATTTAGGGGACAGTGTTGAGGGGCCAAACAATAACGTGTAAATAAATGGAGAATTAATTATGGACTGTGGCCCAATAGTTTGTTAATGGAGGCAGGAGTGTAAAGCGCGAAACAGGGGCGTCGTTTGGAGAGTTCCTGCAAATCCTCACAACAAAAGTGACTGAAGCTATCTAAGTTACAAGAAGTATGCACATGCGCAGAAAAGATGAAGCTGAGATTTGAGAACTCTCAGAACGAGGAACTTCATTGTTGTTTGAGCATGACTGTTGATTATTTCGGAATTTTTCAGGAAATTTTAATTATTACGAAATAAGTCATTATATATCCCCATCTCTTATGTATATATATATATATATGTATGAGTTTAATCGAAAAGTAGGACAAAAGAATAATTAGCACCGTCGAGATGAAGTCGGCCATGGCAATGTGTGTTTTTATCGCTGTCCTGGTGACTGTTGCTCAAGGGGTGGACCTAAAGCCCACATTTGGTCCCCAGCCGGAAAATGGACAATTGTTTGAAGATTTGGTGAAAAAAGTTCATGTGAGCCGAAGGTCACCACGTAAGGCAATTTACCCTCCTTCGTATCATAATTCGATATGATTCAAAGCGTGTAAATGGTACTAGTATATATCCCCACCCTCGCTTAACTTATAAATTATAAACTCTCCAAATGGTTCCGTCTTATCTGGACCAAAGAAGACCAAAACGGTTTCCTCGCCGACTCAAGAGGGATAGTTTCAATTTTGTCATTGTAAATTATCCTTACCTGAATAGCAATAAACATACCGGTCCTGTATATGGCGTGTACATATCCCGGCTTGTAACATTTGTTAGATCCTGTGTGTTGTGGGACGATTTCAATCAACAAGTTATTAATGTAAAAACTGGTATGTCAAGGTTATTCCATCAAACGCCTTCACTCTAAGTTTCAAAAGTTTTACAATGAGTATAATTCGGTTGTAAGTGAATATGGACATAGCGTCTAGATTCCACTGCTCCACAATTGTGCTTAATTCCGCTTAACTTGGGGTTAGAGACAGCATGTTCATCATGTTGCATTAGATCGCCACGTGTGACATATCAAGAATTGCATACATATTTCGATTGTTGAATCCAAGCTTCCTGATTTGGATCCTGTTGACATTCACTTCTCTTTGCACGATTCCCTCCAGTAATTTCGTACTTTGTACACATTCTTAGCTCTTTTGTGGTTTGTGTTAAATGTCGTTTGTGGGGATTGGTCTGGCGATTAATGACGCGGAATAGCCATTTTGGTTGACGGCTGCTGTACGAAAGTCTGTTTCTACGCGTAGACTAAGAAAATGATCCAGAAATTTATACACCGTACTTATCTAAGAAAAGCAAATGTCTAGTTTCCTAAAATTGCAACACCATACAACGTCACAGCCTGGAGAAAATAATCTTTATATGTAAGGGGAAAGGTGGTGCTCTCTTAAAAACAATAATTTAAAATTAGCATTTACAATTTTGTAAACTTAAACATTATTCATGGAGAATTCTGAAGCCTTCCTTGACAACTAATCGTATCATGAATTATTATAAATCACTTAATCGCTGAATCCTTTAATCCAATTGTCAATTATTCGAACCTATTAAGAACTGATACTAATTTATTTATTTATTTATTTAATTTCTTTGGTGTTTTACGCTGCACTCAAGAATATTTCATTTATACGACGGCCGCCAGCATTATGGCGGCAGGAAGCCGGGTAGAGCCCGGGGGAATCCAGCAAACATCCGCAGGATGCTGGCAGACCTTCCCACGTACGACCGGAGAGGAAGCCAGCATGAGCTGGACTTAAACTCACAGCGATCGCATTGGTGATGGCCTTCTGGGTTTAATACTAATTAATCAAGTGATTAATCAGTCAGTCAATCAACTAAAAGTGGATCATTCATGTCTCTTGTCTGGCCCTTGTCCATTGAAGTATAGCTTTTCGAATTCAGCTGCTCAAAGAAAATATTAAAATGAAGTATGTAAAATGTTTTTAATACATCAACTTATACGGTGTTCTGTTTTGGCTTAGAGGGTATCACTGAGGTCACATCCATATTTTTTGCCTGAATTAGTTCGTTTCAAGGTCCTCTGGGCGAATGCATTCATAGATCCATATGTATATATATCCACTTGGAATGATGAAATCCAACAGCCTGTGTGTTGACAAAAACCTAGTGTGACGTCACTGGTCCCAGGATAGTCAGAAATGGCCACATTAGAAGCCAAAGTTTCAAATGCATTCTACTGGGATGAAAAAAAATCCAACGGATTTTGTGGACAGTGTTTAATGGCATTTCGTCTAACATACCCGTTAAAGTTAGAATTTTCTTTGCCTTTAAAATCAGGAAGTTTATCAGTTACTAGCTGAAGGTTGTTGGTTTACTCTGATTCTTCAAGTTTACTCCGTCTTAATCGCCTTTCTTAACATGAAACATTATTGCGCATGACTCTTAATATCTACTAACCAAACAAAATGATGCCTCTTTCTCGCAAACACAGCCCGTGCAGAAGACTTCGCCGCTATGATGTGTGAGGTGTGTTTCACGGCAGACAGAATCCGCTGCGTCATTCGCTGGTGTGTCTCTTATTCTCTCCGAGAAGGACCCCGGCGGAGCAGAGGTTAGATCATAGGGCCAGATGGAGATTTGCACACCTGGGTGCAGGGTACAGGCAGCAGGAAGCACATAGGAATGCGTGGTTACCCGGCAAAGACAGTGAACATAAGTGTAAATTCAATACAGTGATGTCCTACAGAAAACGTTCTCCTATCGGAAATGGCGGCTAGCTAATAAGTGTTTGTTTGAAAACCCAAAGGGGTCTGCCAGTTTTAAAGTCGATTAATTTTGTGGTATACTCAGAAAATCCATGCAGTCACCCACACCATGCAAGATGTTGAAAATAAAGTTGAATAAGGATGTTTTTATTTGTATGTTTGATTGTTTTTCTCAAGCCGTACTCAAGAACGCTTCACCTATCGGCGGCGACCAGCATTATTGTCTGAGGAAACCGGGAATTGCATGAAGAGTCATAGTAATTAACGTGAAAGTTAAGGACTACTCATTCATCAAGAAAGTGAACTTATTGCATATAAATATGGAAGCCGGATGAGCACATCTCGCCCTGTGACTCGCGGGTCCCGGGCCGCGGCACGAGAATGGTATCATTCGCGTGCGATTTGTATTGTCCTCGTGCCGCTGATGGTGGGACGAGATGTCCTCATCCGGCTTCCATATATCAATGTAGTGGGCAATTTATTCATCCGTGTAGTTTGTATCTGATGTAACACTAATGTGAGATTTATTCATTTGATTGTGGTTTAACGTCCTGGTCAAGATTGTTTCAATTACATGGTGTGGGTCAATTCTATTTATTTATTTATTTATTTGACTGGTGCTTTATGCGGTATTCACGAATATTTCGCTTATACAACGGCGGTCAATATTATGGAGGGAGGGAAACCAAACAGAGCCGAGGGGAAACCCAGAACCATACGTTTTATAGGTGAAGGAAACCGGAGTACCGGAAATCACCAACCACGCTCAGGACTAACTCTTTCACGTCGGGGGTACACATGTTTTAGACACCAAAAACGAATCTAGTCAATCCCTTACTGTTCCCAGGACGCCGTGAACAGTGAGCCCAGTGTTAAATTCTTGGCTCTGAACTCACACAGTTTTATCTCACATCTCGCATACCGACTGCAGATGCCGTGGAGTACTGGTTAGAGCGTCTGCTTCCTGACAATTAGACCCTAGGTTCAATCCTGAGTCAAGTCGCACATACTGTGTTCAACCAACATGGCACTGTGTTGAAATGCAGCAAACTGCATCATACTGTGTTCAAACTATCACGCGCACCATCATACTGTGTTCAAACTGCAACACACACCATCATCCTGTGTTCAAACTGTAACACACACCACTATTCTGTGTTCAAACTGTAACACACACCATCATCCTGTGTTCAAACTGCAACACACACCATCATCCTGTGTTCAAACTGTAACACACACCATTATTCTGTGTTCAAACTGTAACACACACCATCATATTGTCTCCGGCCGTAAGTGGGAAGGTCTTCCAGCAGCGTGTGGATGGTCATGGGTTTCCTCCGGGCTCTGCCCGGTTCCTCCCACCATAATGCTGGCCGTCGTCGTAAAAGTGAAACATCCCTGAGTGCGGCGTAAAACATCAATCAAATAAATCAAATAACAAAACCATCATCCTGTGTTCAAACTGCAACACACACCATCATACTGTGTTCAAACTGAAACACGTAGCATCACACTTTATTCAGACTGTAACACACACCATCATACTGTCTACGACCGTACGTGGGAAGGTCTGCCAGCAGCGTGCCAGCTACCACACAGTCGTCGTTGCTTTCGTTGTACTTTCTATGCTGTACGCCTTTAATCATACTGATAGCACAGCGTAAACCAATACATTCGCCAGTATTTCCTACTTGGTGTTTACATAGCATCCAGTGTACAGTGTTCCCAATGTCCAAAACTATACCAGTTCTGTACACACTTTACACAATGCATACTATATGTATAAGCCATCAAGAGGCCGTATTTCAGCGGTTACCTGTGAGCTTTTGCCAACTATCGCACTGTCGTCGCTGGTCTGGTTTGGCTCTCTATGCTGTACGGCTATTACACTGTTGTCGCTGCTCTGGTTTGGCTCTCTATGCTGTACGGCTATCACACTGTCGTCGCTGCTCTGGTTTTACTCTCTATGCTGTACGGTTATTACACTGTCGTCACTGCTCTGGTTTCGCTCTCTATGTTGTACGGCTATTACACTGTCGTCGCTGCTCTGGTTTCGCTCTCTGTGCTGTTTGTTATTATACAATGCATGATGCTACCTGACATTTGAAGTTTTATTCGCGTAATTCGCATGTATCATAGGGAATTCGTTACAATCCATCGTCTAATGCATCGCTGTTTCCACTGACGCCCACGCAGTGATGACTTTCCTATAGATAGACCGTGGAACAGATATTGAGGAAGAAATAACAAATCTGTCAGGGCGTCTCGGCAACGCTTTGCCTATCAATCACGTTCTTGATCATATACGGATGAAATAATAACAAACGTAACAGAGCCCTTCGGCGACGCTTTCCCCATGAATAGGTTCATAATAACAAATGTAACAGAGCCCTTCGGCGACGCTTTCCCCATGAATAGGTTCATAATAACAAATGTAACAGAGCCCTTCGGCGACGCTTTCCCCATGAACAGGTTCATAATAACAAATGTAACAGAGCCCTTCGGCGACGCTTTCCCCATGAACAGGTTCATAATAACAAATGTAACAGAGCCCTTCGGCGACGCTTTCCCCATGAACAGGTTCATAATAACAAATGTAACAGAGCCCTTCGGCGACGCTTTCCCCATGAACAGGTTCATAATAACAAATGTAACAGAGCCCTTCGGCGACGCTTTCCCCATGAACAGGTTCATAATAACAAATGTAACAGAGCCCTTCGGCGACGCTTTCCCCATGAACAGGTTCATAATAACAAATGTAACAGAGCCCTTCGGCGACGCTTTCCCCATGAACAGGTCTAATGCAGAAACAAGAAACAAAATGGTTGTCGATATGTGCATGATATTTTGTCTGACCGTAACGTTTCTTCACACACACTATTCCAGTAGGCAAATAGTCGTGATATATCAAAGGGTAATCTTGTAAATATACATACAGACAGTAGACAGTGTGATCGACGTACAGCATAGAGAGTAAAACCATATCAGCCACGACAATGTGACAGACGTACAGCACAGAGAGTGAAACCAGAGCAGCGACGACAGTGTGACAGACGTAGAGCATAGGGAGTAAAACCATAGCAATGAAGACAGTGTGAGAGTCGTACAGCATAGAGAGTGAAACCAGAGCAGCGACGACAGTGTGACAGTCGCACAGCATAGAGAGCCAAACCTGAGCAGCCACTACAGTATGGCAGGCGTACACCATGAAGAGTAAAACTATAGCAGTGAAGACAGTTTGATAGCAGTACAGTATAAAGAGTAAAACCAAAGCAGCTCACGACAGTGTGACAGGCGTACAGCATAGAGAGTGAAACCAGAGCAGCCACTACATTGTGACAGACGTACAGCATCAAGAGTAAAACCATAGTAGTGAAGACAGTGTGACAGCCGTACAGCATCAAGAGTAAAACGAGAGCAGTGAAGACACTGTGATAGACGTACAGCATCAAGAGTAAAACCATAGCAGCGAACGCAGTGTGACAGGCCTACAGGACAGAGAGTGAAATCACAGCAGTGACGACAGTGTGACAGTTGTACATCATCAAGAGTAAAACCATAGCGGCGACGCCCATATGTCGCTTTTGATTTTTACATTTTTATGATTTTACACTCACACGCCATAACGTGGAAAAAGAAACACTTTTTCATGATGTTCCCATCTGAGGTTGGCCGTATGACGTCATAATACATGCACAGTATAATTCTACATTCTTATGTCACGCAACTATGAGACACGATGACATACATACGCAGCCCTGAAATATCTAGGTAAACTGCAATGGCCAAGGCCAGTGAGAAGGAAATGGCAGCATGAAATAAGTTTTGCTTATTTTTCTTTCATTTTGGATGTAGAATAGAGGTTAACACCTTCGTCTTAGTATTTGTTTTGTAACCAGATACCGCTTCCTCTTGTTTCGTACAGAGTCAAATCCCGATAAATGCGCAATGAAATCCCTGAAATACTGCCCATTCTCGGGATTTGACTCGATACGAAACAAGGGTCAGCGGTATCGGTTTACACAAGAAACACCGCTACGGCGCTCTTAAATCTTTAATTCAATATGCACAGAGCACTATCCTCTATATCAACTATGCAAAATAACACTTTCATCACTGATTTTTTTTTTGATTGGTGTTTTACGCCGTACTCAAGAATATTTCACTTATACGACGGCGGCCAGCATTATGGTGGGTGGAAACCGGGCAGAGCCCGGGGGAAACCCACGACCATCCGCAGGTTGCTGGCAGACCTTCCCACGTACGGCCGGAGAGGAAGGCAGCATGAGCTGGTCTTGAACTCACAGCGACCGCATTGGTGAGAGGCTTCTGGGTCATTACGCTGCGCTGGCGCGCTAACCGACTGAGCCACGGAGGCCCCCTTTCTTTCATCACCGAAGTAAATTTTAATAGTTCACCTGTATATAAATCATAAAAGCAAACAAACTCAAATTCTTTTATTTGTAGAAATAAACAGCATGAAATGATATTGTTTGGGGAGATAAACGTAGCGGCCGGTGTGTTGTTTGGTGACACACTCCATCTTGTTTGAAAGGTCATCTCTATTTGATATGCATATTCGCACACGGCCCGCAACTGACAGTGGGGTAGAATATCTGACTCCAGCCAGTAAAATATCACTGTTATCATTAAAGGAAATCTCGACATTTAACGTTTGTATAAATGATAAATCGTATTATCTACACATGTTTGTGCATGGTAGGATGATTTTATAGACAACTGGAACAAAGGCTGTTATTTGTCACGGTGACCTATATCCTCTCATCCGTGAAAGTCGCGTGTATAGTAAGCTTGTACTGGGATAAAACGTGAACAGTTGCTTAACCTCCTTTTTTTTCTCCTCTTTCCAGAATGCATTTCCACAAATGTATACCTATAGTTCCGGGAATGGCTGTCTTCGGTTCACGCGTGAATCTAGTACTAGTTTTATGACCTTTCTGTCTGGCAGCCATGCAGAACGTTGCTTTCCGTATCGTTGTATATCGACGTACAAATTTTACACCACCAATAACGATTTAAAGTTTTCCCAGACATTTATTATTTTTATTTATTTGATTGGTGTTTTACACTGTACTTAAGAATATTTCCCTGATATGACACCGATAAAGTGTTGCCTTAGTATGGACAAGATTTGCCCAGATACGTCAGACGACTTATAAAACTTGAGTTACGCACCTGCAAATACCATTTTGAGTAATTCTATGTCGGCAGCGTGGCAACAAATTTCTATTTGCATTACTTCATTGTCTTTTCTCCTTTTTTTTCACTTTTAGGGTTTAGAGCTAGTGCCTTCATCACGAAGCTGTAATGCTCGCCACTCGTCGTATAAGTGAAATATATTTTAATATGGCGTGAAACACCAATCAAATAAATAAAGTAAAAATATGCAAAAGGCTGTCACTAGTATTTCTAACGTTGACCAAATTCCTCTTACGCGTTAACGTTTTGTGTACAGTAAAACTGTGCTGGGAAAAGCTGCTTTTTTTAAATCACTGTTCTTGTTACCGTTTGCTAATTCCTAAAGTAGTAAAGTCTGTCGTGAAACAATTCAGTTTCTAGTCCAGGGTCCGTATTAATGAAGCAACTTAACACTTGAATAGTTATAAATTGCAAGTTCTTACAAAAAACAAACCCAGACCAAGATAGGACTCAAGCTGTTGTTAGTACATTGCACAAATTTTAATCTTTGTACAGCAAAGCATCTTATCTGCATCTGCGTTGGAATGTTTAACTTATGTCTTAAGACGTTTGATGATGTTAGTTTGTGGATTTAACCTAGAACAATAAATGCAATCTAAGCGTCCAGTCCGGTATTCGTGTACCACTCGTTCGACATTCGTGTACCACTCGACCAACATTCGTGTACCATTTGTTCGACATTCTTGTACCACCTGTCAGGCATTCGTGTTCCACTCGTCCGACATTAGTGTACCACTCGTCCGACATTAGTGTACAACTCGTCACACAGTCGTGTACCACTGGTTCGACATTCCTGTATCACACGTTCGACAGTTGTGTACCACTTGTAGGCCTAGGAGCGGCGTTTCAAGTCGATAATCGCAAAACCCTAAGGCTTAATTGAATCCCTAAATAAACTGGTGAGATGTATGAAGCAGTCATCAGTTTTCACTGCAGGGTGGACAATCGATACCCCATGAAAATGTAAGAAATTCAATTCAAATATATAGTAATTTGAATGACAACTGTTCATAAAAGCATCGTGCTAATGTAAAAAACATCACTGCTTATATAGATGTTATCGTACCGGGCTTAAACAGAATTCCAAACAAGCTTGAAAATAATGAAACAGTTTACCATAACCTAACAGTCTCTTAACAGATTTATATGATGTCTGAAGGTATGCGAAATGTATAAAACTAGAACAAAAGTAAAGGATGTATTTAAACAAAACAACCCGAAGAGAGTATCAAATTATTCGTCTTAATATGCAGTTCAAAATGTAGCACATTTTTTCACAAAATAGAAGAAGACCAGAAACACGCCGTAATTCAGAGTTTTGGATTTGTAATAATCACATGTACAGCTCTTATAGTACGACAGCGACTGTAGGTGGTGAAACACAAATGCGGATAGGGCTTTAGATAGTCCGGGTAAATCATAATCCTACAATTCACATTATTTATATATTTATATATAAACAACCCACTTGTGAAAAACAAACAGAAAAATTACACAGCGAATTATATTAAATCTGATAACCAGGGCAAGGGGAACTTTCCGATATCCGATATAAAAAAGCAGCCAAATTTTATGTAATTGGACATGGTGGAAGCCATTTTGTTGCCAACAACCACCTGGGTATATATGAACCAATTGAATAACTTCGGCAAAGATTTTGCTTTTCTCATTAATAAAAGGTTAGTTGTTAGGGTACCACTATCGGAGAAAAAAGACGAGAAACAACTGGCTTCTTTTGCTCTAAGATCAGTGTCTTCCTTACTCACATTTTGCCAAAATCGCTACTTGCCTTTACATCATCATTCTTCCGCAAACCTTAGCCGAAGTGGAAAATAGGACCTTTGTGTAAAATTTAGAATAGAATGGTTGCCAAAGATACTCCCCCACCTCGTTGTTTTACTGCAAACTTAATTTGACAGTTCGCCCAAATTGTGGGGTCCGTCATTCTGCTCCATAGCCTTCAGACAATTGCAAATTTTCTCTTCCGCAGTAGCATGGCTTTCTGTCTGTCAGAACTGACAGCCAGCTGATCAAAACAGAGAGACGTGGTGAAAGGTCAACACGCATGCGTGTCGAGCAACAATCCGATTGATTGGGTCATAATGTCGACATGGCATATGAGTGTCATAGCTGTGAATTCTCTTGGATTTACCACCATCAAACTCTACAGAATATGACAAAATTGACAGAGGAACAGAGAATGTCTTGCTGAACATGAGTTGTTAAAGTTTTGCCCGGTTAATGCATGCAATGGTTCATTTTGCACGGATTTTAGTGGCGCGGAGTTTCTACCCGCTAAGCTGTTTTTAAACACCACTATTTTAACCTGACAGACTTCTCGGCTGCGATCTACGCCTAACCCTATATTAAAACATCCTGGTTAAGTGAATGACAGTAAATGTGACTGCTCACTAGTGGACTCGCGTGAATGACTGCGTGCTTCACAACTCCGTTGCTCACATTTACAGACTAACGTAAAAGTAAATTCTGGATGGTTTGATCGTAAACATGTTTACGACACCGATACCTAATCCCAGAAGGTATCCTCTGTTTACAATGGCACTAAGCTCATGAACACCGAAGACTGGGGAACATTCGACTGAGTTACAGCATGGGATAAAACTTATACAGAGGGGAAAATGTAGGTTAGACACTGACAAATAAAACAATACAAGACAATGTTTGCTGTCCGGGTTCGTAACAGACTAGCAGAAAACAATCATATCATCTATACCTATATAACAGAAACGGTTACTAATCCAGTAGGCATTCCATGTTTGAATCTATTTAATAATACGCTTCAAGCATAAATTCCAAAATTGTAACCAAACGCTGGCCAAAAGGGCAAATTATACGTATTCTTAGTAAAGTGTGTTAGCCTTAACCACGGATTCTGAATGAATTTTTTTTTCCTATGAGAGAGAGAGAGAGAGAGAGAGAGAGAGATAGAGAGAGAGAGATGAGAGAGAGAGAGAAGAGAGAGAGAGAGAGAGAAAGAGAGAGAGAGAGGGAGAGAGAGAGAGAGGAGGGGAATGGCAACCCATGCGTACATGCATTTTACCAATACATTGTAAGCGCAGATAGGGGCTATCACATGTTCCTATTATTTCACAAAACAATAAAACGAAACAAATATACCCATGCGGGGGCCATGCTTTTACGCACGCGCTTAAAAAATGCAATCTGAACAAAGTTGGCTGACACAGTTTTCTAATATATTATACTGGAAAGATCCATGGAATCTGAAATATGTTTCTCAGAAGCGAATATAAGCCAGTTGTTATACATACATTTGTACGGGTGTGACCAATTGCCTACGTGTAGTCAGGCTTGCGTACGAACAACAAAGCTACGTGACTTCCGAACATTCACATAAGTCTCATTATGTCTTTTCATCCGTTCAACACATGAGCGTCACGTTATCAATTTAGCAGATCTTCAGATTAATTGGAAATTTCTAAAGATTTTTTCTTCCCTTTGAACGACTTCTGGTTCCTGTTGTAATCTTAATTAACTCTTGTATCCTGGATGCTCTAGGTTTATTCTTTGAGCCACTAAAACTGAGAACAAAGAAGCGAAGAATTGGATCATTAAAGGACAAAACAGCACCCTGGCTAAAACATATTTGAGTTGAAAGCAGATTATTCAAGCTTTCTAAAAATTTTCATACTTTATTATTTCAATGAGATTTCACCGAATAACATGTAGAACAAAATGCAGTACTGCACAAATGCCTTGTGTGAATCGAGGCAGCTAGAATTTTATCCAATGAAACACGTTGCTTTCAGATTACGCGGCCTAAGCTGTGACGTAGCCTTTACTCATTCACTCCATGAAGTGACATGATTACACAGATCTACTGCACAAAACATCATTTTGAGATCGTTTACAACGATTTAGTTACGTGTAGCCCAAGGGCCATTTGACATACTGTTAATTGTGGGACAGGTCTGTATCATTTATGGTTCACAATTCTCGGGCCAAACCGGATTCATCTGCCAATAAACTCTAGGCTTGCTTAGTCACGCGGTTCAAATTTTGTAAATTTCAGCAGTTTCTAAATAACGAATATCACAGATATGGTTATACTGTTAAATTCATTACGGATGCCGAAGGTTGTGGAATGAGAAGACGGCATCTCACCGAACAACGCCTAAAATGAATTAAATCTTATGATACAATTTTTTTCTCTGAATTTATTGGAACTTAAGAATTTAAATTTACTCCTTTATCTATCTCGCAAACAAGTGGTGTTTGTTTTTTTGTTTGTTTTTGTTTTTGGTTCATTTATAAAATAGGGTAAAATTATTGAAACACTGTTCAAGCCGAGGTGCTTTCTCTGGCGTCCGCGA